>NC_134360.1:2409939-2709939 GCF_048569485.1 Anomaloglossus baeobatrachus | reverse complement strand
GAATGAATACTAAACAATTTTTTAGAATTCAAAAATAATTCAAAACATTCATGGATCAGATTAAATGCAAATATTGTACAACCTGTACGAAGAATGCGCAAAAGGGACCTAAATGACTAATCCTCAATGCATTCTGATTATCAAATAAATAAATATAAATGGAACCATGGGGGCGGAGTAAAGTGGAAGGGGAGACAATCTCTATGGGGTCCCTATCTCACCCTATACACACTAACCCCTACCTACCAACGGAGGGTTTGACGCCGTAACTGTTTTGGGCGCACCCGTTCCACGTCGGCTTTCCCTTGATACACCCTGCCTCAAAGGTGAACAATTTCTAAACAGTTTTTCAAAAATCACACATGATTCTAAAAAATGGACCTGCACATATACATCCTACAGTTTAGATAACATTTTCACTGATATATTGCAGAGCGTTTACTGAAAATCAAGATGTCATCTTTTGAAACAGGTGATAGGGTAAATTTCTGATTACCATAACTTATCGTACAGATTGCACAAAAATATATATAAGGAGAAGGGAATATAGATGCAGTTACTTCCCTTCAGATGATCATTTCTATATCGCCTCGACGCGTTTCCCCTCCCATCTGAAGGGAAGTAACTGCATCTATATTCCCTTCTCCTTATATATATTTTTGTGCAATCTGTACGATAAGTTATGGTAATCAGAAATTTACCCTATCACCTGTTTCAAAAGATGACATCTTGATTTTCAGTAAACGCTCTGCAATATATCAGTGAAAATTTTATCTAAACTGTAGGATGTATATGTGCAGGTCCATTTTTTAGAATCATGTGTGATTTTTGAAAAACTGTTTAGAAATTGTTCACCTTTGAGGCAGGGTGTATCAAGGGAAAGCCGACGTGGAACGGGGGGCGCCCAAAACAGTTACGGCGTCAAACCCTCCGTTGGTAGGTAGGGGTTAGTGTGTATAGGGTGAGATAGGGACCCCATAGAGATTGTCTCCCCTTCCACTTTACTCCGCCCCCATGGTTCCATTTATATTTATGTATTTGATAATCAGAATGCATTGAGGATTAGTCATTTAGGTCCCTTTTGCACATTCTTCGTACAGGTTGTACAATATTTGCATTTAATTTGATCCATGAATGTTTTTGAATTATTTTTGAATTCTAAAAAATTGTTTAGTATTCATTCACCTTGAGGTAGGGTGCATAAGGGTAAGCCGACGTGGAACGGGGGCGCCCAAAAAAGTTACGGCGTCAAACCCCCCGTCGGTAGGTAGGAGTAAGCATGTATAGGGTGAGATAGGGACTCCATAGAGACTGTCCACCCCTTCTACCCTTTTGTGCACCTATGATGTAATGAATGCTTTTTGATATCTAGGGGGCATCAAGGAATAATTAGTTTTCTAAAAGGGGGTATATGCTACACACACACCAGCATACATTTCCCCATAGCTAAGAGCAGTTCCTTTGTTAGAGGGATCCCATTTGGTAATGCTCTTTTTTGCTTGTATGCCCCTGTGTGTGCTCACAGTCACCGGGTGTATTTTAACTAAATCTAGATATTAATAAAGGTTACATTTTATTCTGGTAATTGAGGTTCTTTATATTTTGGTGAGTACCTTGAACACCTGGGGGCTTCACAGAAGTTTATAACGTTGAGCTGTGAAAAGAAAAAAATTTTTTTTTACCACAAAACGGTTGCTTCAACTAGGTAGCTTTTTTTTTCACAAGGGTAACAGGAAAAAAATGCACCATAAAACGTATTGAGAAATTTTTCCTGAGTACGTAGATACCTCACATGTGGTGGAAAGTAATTGTTTGGGCAAATGGCGGGGCTCAGAAGAGAAGGAGCGCCATTTGACTTTTCAAACGCACAGACGCGGTGCACTGATCGGCCGCTGCAGGACGCACGGTCGGATGCGATACAAAAAGCGTCGGGGATACGTAAAAAAAAAAAGTCACGCCAAAAATTGACCATGGATGCAGATACGTTGCATCCATGATCAGCGCTTGGCGGGACGCACGGACGGATGCGATACAAAAAGCGTCGCAGATACGGAAAAAAGTCACGCCAAAAATTGAGCAGGGATGCCGATTCGTTATGTGCATCCCTGATCAGCGCTTGGCGGGACGCACGGACGGATGCGATACAAAAAGCGTCGGGGATACGGAAAAAAGTCACGCCAAAAATTGAGCAGGGATGCAGATACGTTATCTGCATCCCTGATCAGCGCTCGGCGGGACGCACGGAAGGATAAGGTGTAAAAATGGACAGGGGATACAGCAAAAAAAAAAAAGTTATACTCACAGCACCCAGAGGATCACTGACCAGAAGTGCTGCAGGAGGAACAGCTTTACAGGAGCAGCAGGCAGAGATCAGCAGAATGCCCAGGAAGGACCCAGCGATGGATGCAGATGTGATCGGGCCGGTGAAGACAGGTAAGAGGACGACGGGGGAGAGCAGAGGGGGGAGGAGGGGAGAGCAGAGGGGGAGGGGGGGAGAGCAGAGGGGGAGGGGGGGGAGAGCAGAGGGGGAGGAGGGAGAGCAGAGGGGGAGGGGGGGAGAGCAGAGGGGGAGGGGGGAAGCAGAGGGGGAGGAGGGAGAGCAGAGGGGGAGGAGGGAGAGCAGAGGGGGAGGAGGGAGAGCAGAGGGGGAAGGGGGGCGAGCAGAGGGGGAGGGGGGAGAGCAGAGGGGGAGGAGGGAGAGCAGAGGGGGAGGGGGGAGAGCAGAGGGGGAGGGGGGTGAGCAGAGGGGGAGGGGGGGGAGAGCAGAGGGGGAGGGGGGGAGAGCAGAGGGGGAGGAGGGAGAGCAGAGGGGGAGGGGGGGAGAGCAGAGGGGGAGGGGGGGAGAGCAGAGGGGGAGGGGGGGAGAGCAGAGGGGGAGGGGGGGAAGCAGAGGGGGAGGAGGGAGAGCAGAGGGGGAGGAGGGAGAGCAGAGGGGGAGGAGGGAGAGCAGAGGGGGAAGGGGGGAGAGCAGAGGGGGAGGGGGGAGAGCAGAGGGGGAGGAGGGAGAGCAGAGGGGGAGGGGGGAGAGCAGAGGGGGAGGGGGGGAGAGCAGAGGGGGAGGGGGGTGAGCAGAGGGGGGGGAGAGCAGAGGGGGAGGAGGGAGAGCAGAGGGGGAGGGGGGAGAGCAGAGGGGGAGGAGGGAGAGCAGAGGGGGAGGAGGGAGAGCAGAGGGGGAGACCGGAGAGGGAGCTGCAGAAGCAGAATAGAGATAATGGAGGAGGCAGTCAGATCGCGGGGGGAGCAGATCGGGATGTCGGGGGGGGGGGAGGAGCAGATCGGGATGTCGGGGGGGCAGATCGCAGGGGGGCATGGGCAGGGGCTAACACGGGAGCGCGCAGGGGCACCACGGGAGCGCGCACGGGCTGCAAGGTGAGCACAGTACTCACGTGCAGCAGGGAGCGGTGACCTCAGCTACGGCGGCGGCGGCAGCAGCAGCGGTGGGGCGTGGTACCACAAGTACCAGCCACTGTACGCTGCAGACATGTTGGGGGAGGGCTCGCAGGCCAGCACAGGCCTGGGGAGGCGGTCACCGGCAGATCAGACCGCCCCACTGCACACTGATTGGAGTGATTGCGCGTCATAGCACGATCGCTCCAATCAGTGCTGCAGGGGCTGGGGGCGGCATGTTTGAGGTCCACCTATGATATGCTGCAGCAGCTGCGGCATCTCATAGCTGGATCTCACAGGATCGCACTAATTCAGGCATTATTTTTGCCGAAATTAGTGCGAACGATGTGGTTGGCGGTTCAGATTTGAACAGCCAATCACATCGATCGTCGATAGGGGGTGGCGATGCCGCCCCCCCTGGGGTCAAGCAAAGGTCCCCTGCTGTAAGAAACAGAGAGTAATAGATTGAGGGTTTCCAAGCCGCGCCAATGACGATCAAGTTAAGCCATTAGATTAATGTTCCTTTATTCCAATTACAGGTCTACGCGTTTCGGAAGGCACCCCTTCCTTCTTCAGGACCAGATAGCAAGAAAAACATCAAATCTGCTGTCCAGAAAGTCCTTACAGCACTATATACCCCACTGATGACGTCATGATCCACCCACTTTCAGAAAAAATCGGCGGGAATCAACGCATTTACAAATACAATGACGTGGCAACTTCACTATACACAATTTCATAAATAAATCACTTAAAACCATTTCTTCCCTTTTTAAGAACAATGGAAGCCCAAATAAACATAAAAGATAATAAAAACCTGTGATAATATGAAAAAAAGCAATGTGCGTGTGAAGACTCTTTTTTTATCTCTGTCATATAAATGTATGTAAAAAAACTATATGTGTAGAGTGAATATCTGTGAAATCACCCAACAAAGCCTAGAACACCATATTATTATGTGCTACCTAGGACAGGGTTGTGGAAGTGTACTCCCTTGCTATAGTCGGAGCCACAGAGAAGCTGTTATTGGTCGTGAAGGAAAAAAGTAGACTGATAAATTGTGATTATTGGTGCAAACACAAAAAAGGGAAGTCTAAGTGCATAGAGGTGAAAATCTGCTAAACACCCCAACCACAGTCTAGAACACCACATCATTATATGATAGCTAAGACAAGGTTGCAGGAATATACTCCCTGGCTAAAATCAGAGCCACAGGGGAGCTATTATGGAAAAAGAAAAAAGGATCGGCTAAAAAATTATGACCAATAGTGAAACCATATACAAGAAGCCCTGGAAAGAAAAATCCAAGGAAAACATTTGGGAGGGAAAAAATACACAAAAGCCCTCTTTCATGAGGAAAAACCATGAGCCCGACAAAATAAACTCAAGCCAAATACACGAGAATGTTTTCCTTGGATTTTTCTTTCCAGGGCTTCTTGTATATGGTTTCACTATTGGTCATAATTTTTTAGCCGATCCTTTTTTCTTTTTCTATAATAGCTCCCCTGTGGCTCTGATTTTAGCCAGGGAGTATATTCCTGCAACCTTGTCTTAGCTATCATATAATGATGTGGTGTTCTAGACTGTGGTTGGGGTGTTTAGCAGATTTTCACCTCTATGCACTTAGACTTCCCTTTTTTGTGTTTGCACCAATAATCACAATTTATCAGTCTACTTTTTTCCTTCACGACCAATAACAGCTTCTCTGTGGCTCCGACTATAGCAAGGGAGTACACTTCCACAACCCTGTCCTAGGTAGCACATAATAATATGGTGTTCTAGGCTTTGTTGGGTGATTTCACAGATATTCACTCTACACATATAATTTTTTTACATACATTTATATGACAGAGATAAAAAAAGAGTCTTCACACGCACATTGCTTTTTTTCATATTATCACAGGTTTTTATTATCTTTTATGTTTATTTGGGCTTCCATTGTTCTTAAAAAGGGAAGAAATGGTTTTAAGTGATTTATTTATGAAATTGTGTATAGTGAAGTTGCCACGTCATTGTATTTGTAAATGCGTTGATTCCCGCCGATTTTTTCTGAAAGTGGGTGGATCATGACGTCATCAGTGGGGTATATAGTGCTGTAAGGACTTTCTGGACAGCAGATTTGATGTTTTTCTTGCTATCTGGTCCTGAAGAAGGAAGGGGTGCCTTCCGAAACGCGTAGACCTGTAATTGGAATAAAGGAACATTAATCTAATGGCTTAACTTGATCGTCATTGGCGCGGCTTGGAAACCCTCAATCTATTACTCTCTGTTATCTGCCAAAAACCGAGGGACCGCTGCTGTGACTCTGGATTATTCACACACATGCTGTTATAGGAGTTGTGACTGTTACAACCCCTATAGGTGAGTAGTATCTCCCTACTTTTCTCTCCCATTGTTATTTGGGTAAGACCCTATTGCGCTTCTTTCCTCCACAGTCTTTTATCTGCTGTAAGAAACAGCAGGGGACATCATTTGAAAGCCGTTGCTATGGCCACGGCAATCAAAGGAAGTTTAGGCCGTAAAATTATGTCCCTGGTCGTTAAATCACGTTAAAATAAGACGTAATTTTACTGCCCGCGGTCGTGAAGGGGTTAAGTATGACCGGCCTAACCCAGGAAGAAGTGCAGAACCGACTTAGTAACATTAAAATTGACAAATCACCAGGCCCTGATGGCATTCACCCTCGGGTATTAAGGGAGTTAAGTAATGTGATAGACAGGCCTCTATTCCTTATATTTAAAGACTCTATAGAAACTGGGTCTGTTCCACTGGATTGGCGGCAAATGTGGTACCAATATTCAAAAAAGGGTGTAAAAGGGAACCTGTAAACTATAGGCCGGTAAGCTTAACATCTGTTGTGGGTAAAATGTTTGAAGGGTTTTTAAGGGATACTATTATGGAATGTCTCAATGTTAATAACTGTTTAACTCCATATCAGCATGGATTTATGAAGGATCGCTCCTGTCACACTAACCTGATCAGCTTCTATGAGGATGTAAGCTCTCACATGGACCGAGGAGAAGCATTGGATGTCATTTATCTTGATTTCGGTAAAGCATTTGACACTGTCCCACATAAAAGACTGCTAAGTAAAATGAGAAAGCTTGGGCTCGGGGAAAATGTGTGTAGATGGGTAGGTAGCTGGCTTAGTGGTAGAAAACAAAGAGTGGTTATTAATGGCGCATACTCAGATTGGGCCAGGGTTACTAGTGGGGTGCCACAGGGGTCTGTATTGGGCCCCCTACTATTTAATACATTTATTAATGATCTGGTGGATGGTTTACAGAGTAAAATATCAGTATTTGCAGATGATACAAAACTATGTAAGGTAGTTACCACAAAGGAGGACAGTTTTCAACTACAGATGGATTTGAGTAAATTGGAGAATTGGACTGAAAAATGGCAAATGAGGTTTAACATAGACAAGTGTAAGGTTATGCACATGGGAAGGAGAAACAGATGCTACGATTACTTACTAAATGGGAAACCGCTGGGGAAATCAGACATGGAAAAAGACTAAAGGGGGCTTTACACGCTGCGACATCGCTAATGCGGAGTCGTTGGGGTCACTGAATTTGTGACGCACATCCGGCCGCATTAGCGATGTTGCTGCGTGTGACACCGATGAGCGATTTTGCATCGTTGCAAAAACGTGCAAAATCACTCATCGGTGACATGGGGGTCCATTCTCGATTATCGTTACTGCAGCAGTAACGATGTAGTTCGTCGTTCCTGCGGCAGCACACATCGCTATGTGTGACGCCGCAGGAACGAGGAAGCTCTCCTTACCTGCCTTCCGGCCGCTATGCGGAAGGAAGGAGGTGGGCGGGATGTTACGTCCCGCTCAGCTCTGCCCCTCCGCTGCTATTGGGCGGCCGCTCAGGGACGTCGCTGTGACGCCGCACGGACCGCCCCCTTAGCAAGGTAAGTATGTGTGACGGGTCTGGGCGATGTTGTGCGGCACGGGCAGCGATTTGCCCGTGTCGCGCAGCAGATGGGGGCGGGTACCCACACTAGCGATATCGGGACCGATATCGCAGTGTGTAAAGTAGCCTTTAGGCATCTTAGTCAATAAGAATCTAAATTGGAGTGCCCAGTGTCAGGCAGCTGCCACCAAAGCAAATAGGGTGATGGGATGCATTAGAAGAGGTCTGGGGGCACGAGATGAAAACATCATTCTCCCTCTGTACAAATCACTAGTCAGACCACACTTGGAGTATTGTGTGCAATTTTGGGCACCGGTACTCAAGAAAGACATTACTGAACTTGAAAGGGTTCAGAGGCGGGCTACTAAAATAATAAATGGAGTGGGTGCATTACAATACACGGAAAGGTTATCAAATTAGGTCTATTTACTCTAGAAAAGAGAAGACTTAGGGGAGACCTAATAAACATGTACAAATATATCAGAGGGCCATATAGAGATCTCTCCCATGATCTGTTTGTACCAAGGACTATGACAAGAACAAGGGGCATTCTCTTCGATTGGAGGAAAGAAAATTCCTACATCAGCATAGAAGAGGGTTCTTCACGGTAAGAGCAGTGAGGCTCTGGAACTCTCTTCCTGAGGAAGTGGTGATGGCCAACTCACTAAATGAATTTAAGAGAGGAATGGAGGCATTTCTTGTTAGCAAAAGTATAGAAGGTTATAAATAGCCTAATCTTACAGGTAGATAGAAGAGCGACCAAGATTATTAGAGGAATGGGTGGGCTGCAATACCAAGACAGGTTATTAAGCTTGGGGGTATTTAGTTTGGAAAAACGAAGGCTTAGGGGGGGATCTAATCACAATGTATAAACATATGAGGGGACAGTACAGAGACCTTTCCAAAGATCTTTTTACACCTAGGCCTGCGACTGGAACACGGGGGCATCCGCTACGTCTTGATGAAAGAAGGTTTAATCATAATCACAGAGGAGGATTCTTTACTGTACGAGCAGTGAGACTATGGAACTCTCTGCCGCATGATGTTGTAATGAGTGATTCACTACTAACATTAAGCAGAGCCTGGACGCCTTTCTTGAAAAATGTAATATTACCAGTTATGTATATTAGATTTTATGACAGGGTATTGATCCAGGGAACTAGTCTGATTGCCGGATGTGGACGAAGGAAGGACATTTTTTCCCCATTGGAGCTTATTTGACACATTGGGGTTTTTTTTGCCTTCCTCTGGATTAACATGTTAGGCTACGGGTTGAACTAGATGGACTTAGGCGGGCTTTGCACGCTGCGACATCGGTAACAATGTGTTAGCGATGCTGCAGCGATAGTCCCGCCCCCGTCGCACGTGCAATATCTAGTGAAAGCTGCTGTAGCGATTATTATCGCTACGGCAGTTTCACACGCACATACCTGCCGTGCGACGTCCCTCTGGCCGGCGACCCGCCTCCTTCCTAAGGGGGCGGGTCGTGCGGCGTCACAGCGACGTCACATGGCAGGCGGCCAATTGAAGTGGAGGGGCGGAGATAAACAGGATGTAAACATCCCGCCCACCTCCGTCCTTCTCATTGCAGCCGGGACGCAGGTAAGGTGATATTCCTCGCTCCTGCGGCTTTACACACAGCGATGTGCGCTGCCGCAGGAGCGAGGAACAACATCGCACCTGTCGCTGCACCGGCATTATGGAAATGTCGGAGGCTGCAGCGATGATACGATGACGCTTTTGCGCTCGTTCATCGTATCAAAAAGGATTTACACGTTGCGATATCGACTGCAACACCGGATGTGCGTCACTTTCGATTTGACCCCATCGACATCGCACGTGCAAAGCCGCCCTTAGAGTCTCCCTTCAACCTTAAAAACTATGAAACTATGAAACTGAGCCTATCACAGAGCGGGGGCATTTATACAGGACTTGATTACACACAGGGGCTTATATTTATCATCATCAGTCATTTAGGACAGCATTGCATCATTCAGAGATCCTCAATCAACTTCTGGAGGGAGTTTGCTGCACTGAAAGTAAAGGGGGTAAATAATATTGCACGCCACAATTTTCAGTTATTTATTTTTTTAAAAAGTTTAAAACGAGCAATAAATTTCCTTCATCTTCACAATTGTGTCACTTGTTGTTGATTCTTCACCAGAACATTCACATTTCTTTGTCGCTCCATTGGGAGACCCAGACAATTGGGTGTATAGCTTCTGCCTCCGGAGGCCACACAAAGTATTACACTTTAAAAAGTGTAACCCCTCCCCTCTGCCTATACACCCTCCCGTGCCTCACGGGCTCCTCAGTTTTTTGCTTTGTGTTGAAGGAGGCACACATTCACTCAAGCTCCCATTTTAGTCAGCAGCAGCTGCTGATTGTATCGGATGGAAGAAAAGAGGGCCCCCACAGGGCCCCCGGCATGCTCCCTTCTCACCCCACTCTGGTCGGCGGTGCTGTTAAGGTTGAGGTATCCATTGCGGGTACAAAGGCTGGAGCCACATGCCGTTTTCCTTCCCCATCCCTTAGAGGCTCTGGGAGAAGTGGGATCCTAACCGGTCATCTATTCACTGGGACCGGGCTCCCTCCGCAGCCCCTGTGGGAATCTGACGGACAGGAGACTTGGTATCATCAGGGACAGGGCCCTGCATCTAAAAGGTACTCTGTGTCCCCATGGGGACGGTGCATGGAGCGATTTTGTCACAGACGCTGCAGCGGCTGCTGTATTTTTATGACGACCGGGACTACCGCGCCGACCGCACCTGTTTGCCGGCCGCGGTGTTAAATTTAGTCCCCGGCTTCATGCGGCCTAGTACCATAACTCCCGCCCCCGGGCCTGCCATTCAGGGGTAAGGGCGGGACGGTCGACCTGACGTCGACAGTGAGGGCTGGAGCATACTTTAGGTGTCCTCCTCCCCCCTCACTGATCACTGTGGGGCACCAGATTCCCGCACTTTATTAGTCGCCGCCCACGGCTCCCTCCTCCCCTGAGAGCTCCGGCAGCCATTTTTTAAACACATTCTGCCGGTGGAGGACTTCTGGAACGAGCTCTGCAGCTCTGGGAGACCCAAGGCAGGGAATCTGGTGGACACACACCGCTTTGGGCGGTCGGTAAGCCACACCGGTCACCCGGTGCTGGTCCCCCTAGGGTGCTGAAGTGTGTATAATATATATATATTATATATATATATATATATATATATATATATATATATATATATATTGTGAGACTGTGACCGGGGTTATCTATGACGGCCGGTATGTCTCGCCCCGGTTGTGCTCACTCCATGATAGAAAGTAAATCCACTCTAGGGTTAATGCTGTTCCCCTACAGGCTGAAGGAAGGGTTAAAAGGAAACGGTAACGAGGGCAGGTGTGCCGGGTGTGAGGGAGTGAACAGAACTCCCTGAGTTCTCTGCTGGAGAGGCACATGTATTGTGTTATGGACTTTTGTTTGGACATTAAAACCGTGTGCTGTGAACCTTAATGCCTGGATCCCGTGTCTTCTGCTGCGCAGCCGACCGTGCTACCTCACATATGGTGGAGAATGCGGGCATGACAGCCGGTGAGGTGTAGCATCCATCCCTGGTGACCCAGCTGCGCATGTCCTGGATTCGAGCGGCCATACTACAGCCCAAACCCGGCGACGCCATGGAGGACATACTAAAGCATTTGGCTCAGGCTAATGCACAGCAACAACAGACCAATGCACACCTGCTCCAATCCTTGCAAGTGCAGGAAAAAAAACTCCAAGAACAGATGGATCAGGCCAATGCACGTCAGCAGCAATCCTTGCAAGTGCAGGACAAAAGGCACCAAGAACAGATGGAGCAGGCCAATGCACGTCAGCTGCAAGCCTTGCAATTGCAGGAAAAAAGGCACCAAGAACAGATGGTTCTCCTGGCCAAGTCGATCCGTGCCGGACCGGCAGCAACAACCCCGGGACCGGGTGACAACGGCAGCGTCCGGAAAGCGGTGAGACAAGCGTTGCAAAAGATGACCCCGGGTGATGATGTGGAAGCGTTCCTGGCGGTGTTTGAGCGGGTGGCCGAGCGGGAAAAGCTGCCGACCCCGCAGTGGGCTGAGGTATTGTCGCCCTATCTGACGGGGGAACCCCAAAAAGCGTACCTGGACCTCTGTGCCGAGGACGCCATTGACTATGTGACCCTGAAAGCCGAAATACTGGCTCGGTTGGGGGTGAATACCTATGTACGGGCTCAGCGGGTAAATCAGTGGTTCTATGAGGAAGCCAAACCCGTACGCTCCCAGGCCTATGACTTGTTGCATCTTGTAAAAAAGTGGTTGCAGCCTGACACTCTGAGCCCGGCGCAAATGGTGGAAAGGGTAGTAGTGGATCGTTTTGTGCGCACTTTACCCGTCACCGTTCAACGGTGGGTCGGACAGGGTGACCCGAGTACCCTGGACCAATTAGTGTCCCTGGTAGAGCGGCATGTGGCTACGCAGGACTTGATACGGGACACTGAGACTTTGCGTACCGCCCGTCGGTCCGGCCCCTCCAAGCCTAGGGCCAAGGACCCACCGCTGACAACGGTACAGGAGTCCCCTACCGTCCCGTCTGAGGCCGCGGCCGCCATTCCTGAGGTCCGGAAGGTTCTGTACCCTAAACGACAACCCGTCAAGGAGGTATCCTTCCCTATTAGATGTTGGCAGTGCCAGCGGGTGGGACATATGGAAGCCCAGTGTCCACTCACCACGGAGCCCATGGATTGTGGGGTTACCCGGCGGGGTTCAATGTATGCTCAGGTGGTGTGTACCGCTGACCTGGTCTCCCCAGAGACGGAGCCCCACTTGTGCCAAATACAGGTGAATGGATGTCCGGTTACAGGATTGTTGGATTCCGGAAGCTTAGTGACCCTTGTGCGATCCACCTTGAGAGCTAAAGTAAAGGCCACAGGACGCACCGTGGGGGTGGTTTGCATACATGGGGACCGCCGCGACTATCCCACGGGGATTGTCACCATCACAGCACCTTGCGGTCAGGTGCAACATGAGGTGGGACTTCTTAACACTCTTCCTTATGACGTGATCCTAGGAAGGGATCTGCCCTATTTTTGGACTTTATGGAGGGGACCCTCTAAGTCCCCTCAGATATTGGTCGGTCCGGGACCTGAGCCCTACAATCCTGAATCCGGGACACCTGCCGTAGGGGTCACCATGATAGGGACAGAGTGTGAACCCGATAGGTCGCCCCTAGAGGTATTGGCAGGAGAGGCTGAGACGGTCGAGCCCATCCCGGAGTTGGAGGCGTCCCCGGATACGTTTGGGACAGCCCAACTCCAGGACCCTACGTTAATACATGCCCGGAGTCGGGTGACAGTAGTTGACGGGGTGGCACAGCTGCCCGGTGCCCAGGTAAGGTACCCCCATTTTGCTCTTAAGCAGGATTTACTCTACCGGGTAGATGAAATACGGGGCGTAGGGGTAGAACAGTTGGTGGTGCCCCAGCCGCATCGCCGGCGGGTCCTCGACTTGGCTCATAAACACCTGATGAGTGGCCACCTAGGGGTCAAGAAAACGCAGGAGCGAATATTGCAAAGGTTCTATTGGCCCGGGGTCTTTGGGGAGGTAAAACGGTTCTGCGAAACCTGCCCGGAGTGTCAGCTTACTGCACCCCTGACCCATTTTCGCAGTCCGTTGGTACCGTTACCCATTATAGAAGTCCCTTTTGAACGGATAGGGATGGATCTGGTGGGGCCCCTCGTAAAGTCCGCTCGAGGGCACCAACACATCCTAGTGATCGTTGACTATGCCACCCGGTATCCCGAGGCGATACCTCTCAGACATACTGCAGCAAAGCTTATAGCTCGGGAGTTGTTTGCTGTGTTTTGCCGGGTGGGATTGCCCAAGGAGATCCTTACGGATCAGGGGACCCCATTCATGTCTAAAGTGACCAAAGAGCTATGCCGGCTACTCCAGATCAAGCAGTTGCGTACGTCTGTGTATCATCCTCAAACGGACGGTTTAGTCGAGCGTTTCAATAAAACCCTGAAAACCATGCTAAGAAGGGTGATTTCAAAAGACGGGAAAGACTGGGATATGATGCTTCCCTATTTGATGTTTGCCATACGAGAGGTGCCACAGGCATCCACGGGGTTTTCGCCTTTTGAATTGTTATACGGGCGACATCCCCGGGGATTGTTGGACCTGGCAAAGGAAACATGGGAACAAGAGCCCACCCCCCATAAAAGTGTGATTGAACACATTTTGGGTATGCAGAACCGCATAAGCGCGGTCATGCCAATTGTGAAGGAGCATTTACAGGAGGCTCAGGCCGCGCAAAGCGGCCGCTACAATAGACAAGCCACCGTGCGGACCTTTAAACCCGGGGATCGGGTGTTGGTATTGATCCCCACGGCGGAGAGCAAATTCCTGGCTCAGTGGCAAGGCCCCTACGAGATAAAGGAAAGAGTAGGGGTGGTTAACTATAAAGTATTGCAGCCCGGTAGGCAGAAACCTGAACAAATATACCATGTCAACCTATTAAAACCTTGGCAGGAACGGGAAAGCCTGATGGCTGTTTTTTCCCCACCTCCCTCCTCTTCGGGTCGTTCACATCCGGCTCCAGCGACCTCCGGAGAGGACGAACCGGAAGTAAGGATTGGAGAAGCCCTCACCAAGCAACAGAGGCAAGAGGCCAGACGGTTGGTTCAGCAGAACCCCGATGTCTTCTCCGAGCTGCCCGGTAGGACCAGTCTGATACGACATGATATTGTCACCGAGCCCCACCTGAAGGTACGCCTGAAGTCATACCGGGTACCGGAGGCTCGACGACAAGCCATATCGGAGGAAGTAAAGACAATGTTACGCCTGGGGGTCATCGAAAAATCCCGGAGTGAATGGGCTAGTCCGATTGTCCTAATACCAAAACCCGATGGCTCCTTAAGGTTCTGCAATGACTTTAGGAGATTGAACGAAATATCCAAGTTCGATCTCTACCCCATGCCCCGGGTGGATGAGCTGATTGATAGGCTGGGACAGGCGCGATATTTTACCACGCTCGGCCTGACCAAAGGGTACTGGCAGGTGCCACTAACGGAGTCCGCCAAGGAGAAAACCGCTTTTGTTACGCCGGAGGGTCTCTTCCACTATGTTGTCTTGCCTTTTGGGTTACATGGCGCTCCGGCCACGTTCCAGAGGTTGATGGACTTAGTGCTGGAACCCCACCAGGCGTATGCATCAGCGTACCTGGATGACATCATTATTTACAGCTCCGATTGGCAGACCCACTTGGAACAGGTACAAGCGGTGGTGGACGCGCTTCGAACAGCCGGATTGACAGCCAATCCCAAGAAATGTGCATTGGGACTCACGGAAGCCCGCTACTTGGGCTACGTGATAGGCCAAGGAGTGATTAAGCCCCAAATTAACAAGGTTGAGGCGATCCAGAAGTGGCCTAGACCCCTGACCACGAAGCAGGTTAGGGCCTTCCTGGGTATCGTGGGGTACTACAGGAGGTTTGTAAAGGATTTTGCGGGACTATCAGCCCCCTTGACGGACCTTCTCAAAGGCAAGAAGTCCGTCATGGTGCGCTGGACTCCGCAGGCCGAGGACTCCTTCCGGGCCCTGAAGGAGGTCCTGTGCGGACAGCCCGTTCTGGTCAACCCTGATTTCCGGAAGGAGTTCATAGTACAGACCGACGCCTCGGAGATCGGCCTGGGGGCAGTGCTGTCTCAGGTGGTTCAGGGGGAGGAACACCCCGTCACCTTCTTAAGTAGGAAGCTCACCCCTCCCGAGCGGAATTATAGTGTAGTGGAGAAGGAGTGCCTGGCGATCAAGTGGGCCTTGGAGTCCCTACGCTATTACCTGCTGGGACGGCAGTTTCGCTTGGTGACGGATCACTCTCCACTGGTCTGGATGAGGTCCGCCAAGGAACGGAATGCCCGAGTTACCCGGTGGTTCCTTTCTCTGCAAAACTTCCGGTTTACGGTTGAACACCGGGCCGGTAGGTTGCAGGGCAACGCCGATGCCTTGTCCCGCGGCCCGTGTTTGATGGCGGGAGTTCAACCCCGCACGCTTGAACTGACGGGGGGGGGGGTATGTGAGACTGTGACCGGGGTTATCTATGACGGCCGGTATGTCTCGCCCCGGTTGTGCTCACTCCATGTTAGAAAGTAAATCCACTCTAGGGTTAATGCTGTTCCCCTACAGGCTGAAGGAAGGGTTAAAAGGAAACGGTAACGAGGGCAGGTGTGCCGGGTGTGAGGGAGTGAACAGAACTCCCTGAGTTCTCTGCTGGAGAGGCACATGTATTGTGTTATGGACTTTTGTTTGGACATTAAAACCGTGTGCTGTGAACCTTAATGCCTGGATCCAGTGTCTTCTGCTGCGCAGCCGACCGTGCTACCGCACAAATAAATAAATATATATATATATATATATATATATATATATATATATATATATATATATATATAATAATTTGTATACATTTTCTCTGTTCGGCCGCATTGTTTTGCTTTTGGCTATATACCCTCAGTGATCACTCTCCTAGGAGACAACAGCATGTCGTTCACAAGGAGCAAGGGTGCCAAGACACAGGGTTATTTTGCAACCTGTACATCTTGTGCGGCTATGCTACCTGCAGGTTCCACCTACCCTAACTGTGAGCAATGCTCGGGCCCTGTTGCACTCGCTCAGCCGGAGCCTCGGGCACTGGTGGGACTCTCGGTTCAGGTAGAACCGCCGGCTTCCCCTGTTCAGGTGGCAGGGACAGAGTTTGCAGTTTTAGCTGAGAAACTCTCTGAGTCGCTTTCACAATCCATGGCTCAGTCTATGGACAAATGGTCTGCTAAGATACTAGAAGCCTTGCAGTCCAGATCGGCCTTTACACAGGCCCCGGGCACTGCGGGATCATCGCCCCCAGGCCCCTCTCGGTCTGCGCCGCAGCGTGCTCCTGGAGTGGCACCTAGGTCTCACGGGGAGGACTCCGGCACGGACCGCAGTCCCAGACCGGCTAAGCGGGCTCGCTGGGAATCTTCCCCGACTTAATCACGCTGTTCGGGGTCTCAGCTTGAGGACTCTCTGGAGGATGAAGCGGAGGTCGCAGCTCAGGGCTCTGACCCTGACGTTGCTCTCAATCTTGATACACCTGAAGGGGACGCCATAGTAAATGACCTTATAGCGTCCATCAACCAGGTGCTAGATCTTTCTCCCCCAACTCCACCTATAGAGGAGTCGGCTGCGCAGCAGGAGAAACACCAGTTTAGGTTTCCCAAACGTACACGGAGTGCTTTTTTCGATCACTCTAACTTCAGAGATGCTGTCCAGAAGCACAGATCATTTCCGGACAAGCGCTTTACTAAGCGCCTTAATGACACACGTTACCCCTTCCCCTCTGACGTAGTTAAGGGTTGGGCTCAATGTCCCAAGGTGGATCCTCCAGTCTCTAGACTGGCGGCTAGATCCGTAGTATCAGTGGCAGACGGTTCATCGCTCAAGGATGCCACTGACAGGCAGATAGAGCTCCTAATGAAATCCATCTATGAAGCCACAGGCGCGTCTTTTGCCCCGGCCTTTGCAGCCGTGTGGGCACTCCAAGCTATCTCAGCTTGTCTGTCTGAGATTAATGCGGTCACACATACCTCTGCTCCGCAAGTTGCGTCTTTGACTTCTCAGGCGTCGGTATTTTCATCCTACGCCATGAATGCCGTCCTGGACTCTGCTAGCCGTACAGCGGTAGCATCCGCCAATTCGGTGGCAGTCTGCAGGGCCATGTGGCTACGCGAATGGAAGGCAGACTCTGCTTCCAAGAAGTTCTTAACCGGTTTGCCTTTTTCTGGAGACCGATTGTTTGGCGAGCGATTGGATGAAATTATTAAGCAATCCAAGGGAAAGGACTCGTCCTTACCCCAGTCCAAACCAAACAAACCTCAGCAACGGAAAATTCAAGCGAGGTTTCGGTCCTTTCGGCCCTCAGCCAGGTCCCAATCCTCCTCGTCTAACAGGCCACAGAAGGACCAGAGGAACTCTTATGCATGGCGGTCTAAGTCACGTCCTCCAAAGACCGCCGGAGGCACCGTCTCCAAGGCGGCCTCCTCATGACTGTCGGCCTCCCCAAACCGCATCCTCGGTCGGTGGCAGGCTCTCCCGCTTTTGCGACGCCTGGTGGCCACATGTCCAAGACCGATGGGTGAGAGACATTCTGTCTCACGGTTACAGGATAGAGTTCAGCTCTCGTCCTCCGACTCGTTTCTTCAGAACATCTCCGCCCCCCGAGCGAGCCGATGCACTTTTTCAGGCGGTGAACACTCTGAAGACAGAAGGAGTTGTGATCCCCGTTCCCCTTCAGGAACGTGGTCGCGGTTTTTACTCCAACTTGTTCGTGGTGCCAAAAAAGGACGGATCATTCCGTCCCGTTTTGGACCTCAAACTGCTCAACAGACACGTGAGAACCAGACGGTTTCGCATGGAATCTCTCCGCTCTGTCATCGCTTCGATGTCCCAAGGAGACTTCCTAGCATCAATCGACATCAGGGATGCTTATCTCCATGTGCCGATCGCACCAGAGCATCAACGCTTCCTGCGTTTCGCCATCGGGGACGAACACCTTCAGTTTGTGGCACTGCATTTCGGCCTGGCGACAGCCACACGGGTCTTCACCAAAGTCATGGCATCCGTTGTGGCGGTCCTACACTCTCAGGGCCACTCGGTGATCCCTTACTTAGACGATCTCCTAGTCAAGGCACCCTCCCGGGTGGCATGTCAACACAGCCTGACCGTTGCTCTGGAGACTCTCCAGAGGTTCGGGTGGATCATCAATTTCCCAAAGTCAAAATTGACTCCGACCCAATCACTGACTTACCTCGGGATGGAGTTTCATACTCTCTCAGCGATAGTCAAGCTACCGCTGGACAAACAGCGTTCGCTGCAGACAGGGGTGCACTCTCTTCTGCGGGCCCAGTCACACCCCTTGAGGCGCCTCATGCACTTCCTGGGGAAGATGGTGGCAGCAATGGAGGCAGTCCCCTTTGCGCAGTTTCATCTGCGTCCACTCCAGTGGGACATTCTCCGCAAATGGGACAGGAGGTCGACGTCCCTAGACAGGAACGTCTCTCTTTCTCGGGCAGCCAAAACCTCTCTTCAGTGGTGGCTCCTTCCCACTTCTCTGTCGAAGGGAAAATCCTTCCTGCCCCCCACCTGGGCTGTGGTCACGACGGACGCGAGTCTGTCAGGGTGGGGAGCGGTTTTTCTCCACCACAAGGCTCAGGGAACCTGGACTCTGACAGAGTCCTCCCTTCAGATCAATGTTCTGGAGATAAGGGCAGTGTATCTAGCCCTAAAGGCATTTCATCGGCATCGGTGGCTGGAGGGCAGGCAGATCCGCATACAGTCGGACAACGCCACGGCGGTCGCGTACATCAACCACCAGGGCGGCACGCGCAGCCGTCAAGCCTTCCAAGAAGTCCGGCGGATTCTGCTGTGGGCGGAGGCCACAGCCTCCACCATCTCCGCAGTTCACATCCCGGGCGTGGAAAACTGGGAAGCAGACTTTCTCAGTCGCCAGGGCATGGACGCAGGGGAATGGTCTCTTCACCCGGACGTGTTTCAAGAGATCTGTTGCCGCTGGGGAACGCCGGACGTCGATCTCATGGCGTCTCGGCACAACAACAAGGTCCCGGCATTCATGGCACGGTCTCAGGATCACAGAGCGCTGGCGGCGGACGCATTAGTTCAGGATTGGTCGCAGTTTCGACTGCCTTATGTATTTCCGCCTCTGGCAATGCTGCCCAGAGTGTTACGCAAGATCAGGTCCGACTGCCGCCGCGCCATCCTAGTCGCTCCAGACTGGCCGAGGAGGTCGTGGTACCCGGATCTGTGGCACCTCACGGTGGGTCAACCGTGGGCACTCCCAGACCGACCAGACTTGCTGTCTCAAGGGCCATTTTTCCATCTGAATTCTGCGGCCCTCAACCTGACTGTGTGGCCATTGAGTCCTGGCTCCTAGCGTCCTCAGGGTTATCTCAAGATGTCATTGCCACTATGAGACAGGCCAGGAAACCAACGTCCGCCAAGATCTATCACAGGGCTTGGAGGATCTTCTTATCCTGGTGCTCTGATAAGGGTTTTACCCCCTGGCCGTTTGCCTTACCCACTTTTCTTTCCTTCCTTCAATCCGGAATGGACAAGGGTTTGTCTCTCGGTTCTCTCAAGGGACAAGTATCGGTGCTTTCCGTGTTTTTTCAAAAGCGTCTAGCCAGGCTTCCGCAGGTCCGCACGTTCCTGCAGGGAGTTTGCCACATAGTCCCACCTTACAAGCGTCCGCTAGAACCCTGGGATCTTAACAGGGTGCTAACGGCTCTTCAGAAACCACCTTTCGAGCCGCTGCGGGATGTCTCTCTATCACGTCTTTCGCAGAAGGTGGCATTTCTAGTGGCAGTTACATCGCTCCGTAGAGTGTCGGAGCTTGCAGCGCTGTCATGCAAAGCCCCCTTCCTGTTTTTTCACCAGGATAAGGTGGTTCTGCGTCCGGTCCCGGAATTCCTCCCTAAGGTGGTATCTACTTTTCATCTCAATCAGGATATCTCCTTACCTTCATTTTGCCCTCATCCAGTTCACCAATGTGAAAAGGATTTGCACTTGCTAGATCTAGTGAGAGCACTCCAGATCTACGTGTCTCGCACGGCGCCACTGCGCCGTTCTGATGCGCTCTTTGTCCTTGTCGCTGGCCAGCGTAAGGGGTCGCAGGCTTCCAAGTCAACCTTGGCCCGGTGGATCAAGGAACAGATTCTTGAAGCCTACCGTTCTTCTGGGCTTCCGGTTCCTTCAGGACTGAAAGCCCATTCTACCAGAGCCGTGGGTGCGTCCTGGGCATTGCGGCACCGGGCTACGGCTCAGCAGGTGTGTCAGGCAGCTACCTGGTCTAGTCTGCACACTTTCACGAAACACTATCAGGTGCATACCTATGCTTCGGCAGATGCCAGTCTAGGTAGGCGAGTCCTTCAGGCGGCGGTTGCCCACCTGTAAGAGGGGGCCGTTTTCGGCTCCTTTTATCGGGGTATTCTTTTACCCACCCAGGGACTGCTTTTGGACGTCCCAATTGTCTGGGTCTCCCAATGGAGCGACAAAGAAGAAGGGAATTTTGTTTACTTACCGTAAATTCCTTTTCTTCTAGCTCCTATTGGGAGACCCAGCACCCGCCCCTGTTCCCTTCGGGCTGTTGTTCTTTTGTGTACACATGTTGTTCATGTTGAATTGTTCCTTTGGTTCATGGTTTCAGTTCTCCGACCATCCTTCGGATTGAATTTACCCTATACCAATTCATAAGTCTTCTCCTTCCTGCTTTTGCACCAAAACTGAGGAGCCCGTGAGGCACGGGAGGGTGTATAGGCAGAGGGGAGGGGGTTACACTTTTTAAAGTGTAATACTTTGTGTGGCCTCCGGAGGCAGAAGCTATACACACCAATTGTCTGGGTCTCCCAATAGGAGCTAGAAGAAAAGGAATTTACGGTAAGTAAACAAAATTCCCTTCTTTATCTTTATGTTTGAAGCCTGAAATGTGGGAAAAGGTAGAAAAATTCAAGGGGGCTGAATACTTTAGCAAGGCACTGTATGTCTGAACACAGATTTTTGCTCTTCAGGCACATAGGACCGGCGTGATGGGCGATACAAGTGTGAACCCCACACGTCTCCCCGTGGGGTACATTAGTAACCGATCCCCCGTGCACAGTGAGAGTGAGATGCTCTGCACGCTCCTGTCACAGTTTGTACATGCGGAGATCCTCTGACCTGAGGTGTAAGCGTGGTGTGTACAGACGAGTGTGATCCTCTGACCTAGGGTGTGAGCGTGGTGTGAACAGACGAGTGTGATCCTCTGACCTGAGGTGCAAGCGTGGTGTGTACAGACGAGTGTGATCCTCTGACCTGGGGTGTGAGCGTGGTGAGAACAGACGAGTGTGATCCTCTGACCTAGGGTGTGAGCGTGGTGTGTACAGATGAGTGTGATCCTCTGACCTGGGGTGTGAGCGTGGTGTGTACAGACACGAGTGTGATCCTCTGACCTGGGGTGTGAGCGTGGTGAGAACAGACGAGTGTGATCCTCTGACCTGGGGTGTGAGCGTGGTGTGTACAGACACGAGTGTGATCCTCTGACCTGGGGTGTGAGCGTGGTGTGTACAGACACGAGTGTGATCCTCTGACCTGGGGTGTGAGCGTGGTGTGTACAGACACGAGTGTGATCCTCTGACCTGGGGTGTGAGCGTGGTGTGTACAGACACGAGTGTGATCCTCTGACCTGGGGTGTGAGCGTGGTGTGTACAGACGAGTGTGATCCTCTGACCTGGGGTGTAAGCGGGGTGTGTACAGACGAGTGTGATCCTCTGACCTGGGGTGTAAGCGGGGTGTGTACAGACGAGTGTGATCCTCTGACCTGAGGTGTGAGCGTGGTGTGAACAGACGAATGTGATCCTCTGACCTGGGGTGTGAGCGTGGTGTGAACAGACGAGTGTGATCCTCTGACCTGGGGTGTGAGCGTGGTGTGTACAGACGAGTGTGATCCTCTGACCTGAGGTGTGAGCGTGGTGTGAACAGACGAATGTGATCCTCTGACCTGGGGTGTGAGCGTGGTGTGAACAGACGAGTGTGATCCTCTGACCTGGGGTGTGAGCGGGGTGTGTACAGACGAGTGTGATCCTCTGACCTGAGGTGTAAGCGTGGTGTGTACAGACGAGTGTGATCCTCTGACCTGGGGTGTGAGCGTGGTGTGGACAGACGAGTGTGATCCTCTGATCGGAGATGTTTGTCCTTTATCCTTCATCTCGTCTTATCATTTCTGTAGAGGAAAACAAATCCAACGCGGACAGTAAAGGAAAGGTCCTCAGTAAGCACCCCAAGAACGTTATTGAGGCCCCAAAAGCCCAGAAGTATTTCCACTTTGAATATTTCCTCCTCCCTGAAGACACAGAAGCCACCAGAGTGGACGTGATCATGTTTGGGGCCGTGGCCAAGCTGTACATGGAGCAGGAGACTCGGGTGAGAGGGTCTAGCAGATTAAGCTTATTTCCATTGTGTAAATCACGAGGAGGAGGAGAAGGAGGAGGAGGAGCTACTCAGGGCGGCGTCACACGGTATGATATATCGGGCGATAGCATCGTTAGACATATCGTAGCGTGTGACAGCTACGAACGACTGCGAACGATCAGAAATACTCACGTTATCGTTGCTCGTTGCAACGTCGTTCATTTTCAAAATGTCGGTCCTCCTTCTGTACTCCGGTTGTTCATCGTTCCCGAGGCAGCACACATCGCTCTGTGTGACACCCCAGGGACGATGAACTGCAGCTTACCTTCGGCCGCCAGCAATACGGAAGGAAAGAGGTGGGCGGGATGTTACGTCCCGCTCATCTCCGCCCCTCCACTTCTATTGGCCAGCAGCTGTGTGACGTCGCTGTGACGCCGAACGTTCCTCCCCCTTCAGGAAGATGTTCGCCGCCCACAGCGACGTCGTCCTGGAGGTAAGTACGTGTGACGGGGGTTAACGACACAATTAGTTGCCCGTGGCGCACAAACGACTGGGGCGCGTACAATCGCTCATGCGATCGCACGATAGATCGTACTGTGTGACGCCGCCCTTAGGTATACTAATAGATCACAGACTGAACATGAGTCAACAGTGTGACGCAGCAGCAAAAAAGGCAAACCCCATTCTAGGATGTATTACAGAAGCATCCAGTCTAGATCACGTGAAGTCATTATCCCCCTTTACTCCTCTGTAGTCAGACCTCATCTGGAATATTGGGTCCAGTTCTGGGCACCACATTTTAAAAATACATTTACAAACTGGAGCAAGTTCAGAGAAGAGTGACCAGAATGGTGACCGGTCTGCAAACCATGTCCTATGAGGAACGGTTACAGGATTTAGGATTGTTTAGCTGCAAAAGAGAAGACTGAGAGGAGACTTAATAGCGGCCTACAAATATCTTAAAGGCTGTCACGCTGTAGAGGGATCAGTTTTATTCTCATTTTCACAAGGAAAGACTAGAAGCAATGGGATGAAACTGATGGGAGGATACAGATTAGATATTAGAAAAAACTGTGACAGTGAGGGTGATCAATGAGTGGAACAGGCGGCCACGAGAGGTGCTGAGGTCTCCTTCAATGGAAGTCTTTAAAAAGAGGTTGGACGGACATCTGTCTGGGATGATTTAGTGAATCCTGCTTTGAGCAGGGGGTTGGACTAGATGACCCCGGAGGTCCATTCCACCTCTAATATTCTATGACTACACCAGCAGAATAATGAGTGCAGCTCTGGGGTATAATACAGGAGGTCCATGCCAACTCTAATATTCTATGACTACACCAGCAGAATAATGAGTGCAGCTCTGGAGTAGAATACAGGAGGTCCATTCCAACTCTAATATCCTATGACTACACCAGCAGAATGAGTGCAGCTCTGGAGTATAATACAGGAGGTCCATTCCAACTCTAATATCCTATGACTACACCAGCAGAATGAGTGCAGCTCTGGAGTATAATACAGGAGGTCCATTCCTCTTGTTCTGATTTTGGGGGAGGCTCAGTGACTGAGTAAAGGGCAGATCTGACGTGTTGATAACTTTTCTTTATGCGGTTTGGCTTTTTGTTTCATTTTATACTTTCATAGTAGCTGTTCTCTCATTGAAGCCTCGTTGGTTGCAGTACTGCACATGACCAGCAGGAGGGGCTGCAGATCCGTCCTTACATTTTACACTTTTCCGTTGCACATTATTGCGGTGTTTGTTTTGTGCTCGGGTCCAGTGATTTTTCAGCGTTTGTAGGTTGCATCTTTCTTTTTCCTCTGGGTATTTGTAATGGAAGGTAGAAACGTTGAAGATTATGTGCTGTAATTCTACAATACTAGTACTGTCATCTCCTGTGAACTCTGCAAACGTACAATCACCTGTGAGATAACGGCAGTGCCATCAGACTCACAAGCATAAATTCTCCTGCATCCTTCCAGTTGTTAAAGCCATGGCAAGAAAATGAGCGCACCTGGCTGACCTGGAGCCACAGCGTGGACATCTCTGTTACAAAAGACCTTCTATTAAAAGCCTTAAAACATGAGATCCGGGTGAAGATGTGGAGCACCAAAGACAAGGTGTCAGCTAAAGCCAGGTTTGATCGACCCAAGGCTTTCAGAGTGTCAGCTGTGAGGGACGGCGAGGACCCTGGAGGTAACGTTTATTATACTGGATCCTTATTATCACTGATTGTAAGTGGAACATGTCAGCCCATTTCTGCCGCCGGACCACTGTCAGCAGGAATCAGCCACCGGCTCCATTATTGCACAGGTCTCTGTTTTAGTCTGAAACTCGTACTTTAAAGAATAACCGTAATTTCAAAGTCTATTTCATAAATCACCAGGGAACATGAAAACTATTAGAGAAATCTGCTGCTTTCACCCTCTGGACTGCATTCATCCTCAATTCATGGGTAAGATCTGTATTCAGTGAAGATGCATTTTCCGTTACGGAGTTTGATGATAGCTGCTGCCTTTGAAGTGTTATGGACACGAGAGGATCTACAGGCGACAGACATTCTGCTGCAAGTTCTCCTGCAATCAGTGACCGTTCTGCATAGAACTTTATGAGCACCCACTGCCATCCCAAGTCTCTGTAATGGGAAAGTCTGATTTCACTGAAGACACACTTTACCCATGAAATGAGAATTTTGAGAATGAATGATCTCTGCTAAGTAATATTGCATTTCATGTGACATTTTGATTTATGAAAAAAAAAAAAAAAGTTTTGTCTGGACTAATTAAGAGGCCGTTTCCCGTCAGCTTCTCCCCACCCCGTTGCCATACACTGACAGGTCTTTACCATTAGATCCTCAGTTAGCGTTTTGTAACTGAGCAGGACTCTGGTGAGGACCTGCCTCTTGGACTAGTCACATCGTCCCTGGCCACAGCGTCTTCTAGTAAAATCTGCATGTCTGCAATAACGGAGTGGTCTCCGATTCATGCAACCTGATGTTTGTGCAGTATGAGTCGTCTGACATGTTCTCTATAGGGATTACCCCAGAATGGATATTTATCACCTATGATAAGGCAATGTATTTCTGATCGGTAGCAGCCCTACTGCCTGGACCCCTCCTGATTGCTAGAGCGGATTCCCAGCCCCCCCATACCACCCACTGCAAATCTACAGAAAGGACATTGGAGCAAGAGCATCTGCAGTACTGATCCATTCATAAAGTAGACGTCCGCCCCATAGACATTGCATGAAGCAGCAGAGCTCACAGAGGATCACCACATCGTTTAACCTCTTCATTGCTGACATGCAATGATGAGAATGTTGGGCCTCAAGACCCCCTTTCTTTAGATGATTGGTATGTTTATATCCTTAATGCGGACGTCACACGGTACGATCTATCCTGCGATTGCACGAGCGATCGTACCCGCCCCCGTCGTTTGTGCGTCACGAGCAATTAGTTGCCCGTGGCGCACAAAGTCGTTAACCCCCCGTCACACGCACTTACCTCCCGGACGACCTCGCTGTGGGCGGTGAACATCCACTTCCTGAAGGGGGAGGGACGTTCGGGGTCACAGCGACGTCACACAGTGTCCGGCCAATAGATGCGGAGGGGCGGAGATGAGCGGGACGTAAACATCCCACTCACCTCTTTCCTTCCGCATAGCCGGCGGGTGCCGCGGGACGCAGGTAAGCAGAGTTCATCGTTCCCGGGGTGTCACACGGAGCGATGTGTGCTGCCCCGGGAGCTATGAACAACCAGCGCAAAGTAGAATAAACGATTTTTTAAAAATGAGCGACGTGTAAACGATTCGTGATTCGTAACCAATTTGCGATCGTTTACAGACGCTCGTAGCTGTCACACGGGACGACGTCGCAAACTATGCCGGATGTGCGTCACGAAAACCATGACCCCCAACGACATATCGCACGACAGATCGTCTCGTGTGACGCCCGCATAAGTGTCCAATGTTATGAGGAATATGAAATTATTGCCTATTATCAAACAAAACCAGATATGAGTGGGAAAGATCATAGAAAAGGCTGTAAGTGCTGGTACATAGTCCTCAGGAGAAGAGAGATCGAGGGCAAAAACTAAACCAGCTATGAGCGGGGAAAATCATAGAAAAGGCTGTAAGTGCTGGTGCATTGTCCTCAGCAGAAGAGAGATCCAGGAGGACAAAACTAAACCAGCTATGAGCGGGGAAAATCATAGAAAAGGCTGTAAGTGCTGGTGCATAGTCCTCAGCAGAAGAGAGATCCAGGAGGACAAAACTAAACCAGCTATGAGCGGGGAAAATCATAGAAAAGGCTGTAAGTGCTGGTGCATTGTCCTCAGCAGAAGAGAGATCCAGGAGGACAAAACTAAACGAGCTATGAGCGGGGAAAATCATAGAAAAGGCTGTAAGTGCTGGTGCATAGTCCCCAGCAGAAGAGAGATCCAGGAGGACAAAACTAAACCAACTATGAGCGGGGAAAATCATAGAAAAGGCTGTAAGTGCTGGTACATAGTCCTCAGCAGAAGAGAGATCCAGGAGGGCAAAACTAAACCAACTATGAGCGGGGAAAATCATAGAAAAGGGTGTAAGTGCTGGTACATAGTCCTCAGCAGAAGAGAGATCCAGGAGGACAAAACTAAACCAACTATGAGCGGGGAAAATCATAGAAAAGGGTGTAAGTGCTGGTGCATTGTCCTCAGCAGAAGAGAGATCCAGGAGGACAAAACTAAACCAGCTATGAGCGGGGAAAATCATAGAAAAGGCTGTAAGTGCTGGTACATAGTCCTCAGCAGAAGAGAGATCCAGGAGGACAAAACTAAACGAGCTATGAGCGGGGAAAATCATAGAAAAGGGTGTAAGTGCTGGTACATAGTCCTCAGCAGAAGAGAGATCCAGGAGGACAAAACTAAACCAACTATGAGCGGGGAAAATCATAGAAAAGGCTGTAAGTGCTGGTGCATAGTCCTCAGCAGAAGAGAGATCCAGGAGGACAAAACTAAACCAGCTATGAGCGGGGAAAATCATAGAAAAGGGTGTAAGTGCTGGTACATAGTCCCCAGCAGAAGAGAGATCCAGGAGGACAAAACTAAACCAGCTATGAGCGGGGAAAATCATAGAAAAGGCTGTAAGTGCTGGTGCATAGTCCCCAGCAGAAGAGAGATCCAGGAGGGCAAAACTAAACCAACTATGAGCGGGGAAAATCATAGAAAAGGCTGTAAGTGCTGGTGCATAGTCCTCAGCAGAAGAGAGATCCAGGAGGACAAAACTAAACCAGCTATGAGCGGGGAAAATCATAGAAAAGGCTGTAAGTGCTGGTACATAGTCCTCAGCAGAAGAGAGATCGAGGAGGACAAAACTAAACCAGCTATGAGCGGGGAAAAAGATCATAGAAAAGGCTGTAAGTGCTGGTACATTGTCCTCAGCAGAAGAGAGATCCAGGAGGGCAAAACTAAACGAGCTATGAGCGAGGAAAAAGATCATAGAAAAGGCTGTAAGTGCTGGTACATAGTCCTCAGCAGAAGAGAGATCGAGGGCAAAAACTAAACCAGCTATGAGCGGGGAAAATCATAGAAAAGGCTGTAAGTGCTGGTGCATTGTCCTCAGGAGAAGAGAGATCCAGGAGGACAAAACTAAACCAACTATGAGCGGGGAAAAAGATCATAGAAAAGGCTGTAAGTGCTGGTGCATAGTCCTCAGCAGAAGAAAGATCCAGGAGGGCAAAACTAAACCAACTATGAGCGGGGAAAATCATAGAAAAGGCTGTAAGTGCTGGTGCATAGTCCTCAGCAGAAGAGAGATCCAGGAGGACAAAACTAAACCAGCTATGAGCGGGGAAAATCATAGAAAAGGCTGTAAGTGCTGGTGCATAGTCCTCAGCAGAAGAGAGATCCAGGAGGACAAAACTAAACCAACTATGAGCGGGGAAAATCATAGAAAAGGCTGTAAGTGCTGGTACATAGTCCCCAGCAGAAGAGAGATCCAGGAGGACAAAACTAAACCAACTATGAGCGGGGAAAATCATAGAAAAGGCTGTAAGTGCTGGTGCATAGTCCTCAGCAGAAGAGAGATCCAGGAGGACAAAACTAAACCAACTATGAGCGGGGAAAATCATAGAAAAGGCTGTAAGTGCTGGTACATAGTCCCCAGCAGAAGAGAGATCCAGGAGGACAAAACTAAACCAACTATGAGCGGGGAAAATCATAGAAAAGGCTGTAAGTGCTGGTGCATAGTCCTCAGCAGAAGAGAGATCCAGGAGGACAAAACTAAACGAGCTATGAGCGGGGAAAATCATAGAAAAGGCTGTAAGTGCTGGTGCATAGTCCCCAGCAGAAGAGAGATCCAGGAGGACAAAACTAAACCAGCTATGAGCGGGGAAAATCATAGAAAAGGGTGTAAGTGCTGGTGCATAGTCCTCAGCAGAAGAGAGATCCAGGAGGGCAAAACTAAACGAGCTATGAGCGGGGAAAATCATAGAAAAGGCTGTAAGTGCTGGTGCATAGTCCCCAGCAGAAGAGAGATCCAGGAGGACAAAACTAAACCAACTATGAGCGGGGAAAATCATAGAAAAGGCTGTAAGTGCTGGTACATAGTCCCCAGCAGAAGAGAGATCCAGGAGGACAAAACTAAACCAACTATGAGCGGGGAAAATCATAGAAAAGGCTGTAAGTGCTGGTGCATAGTCCTCAGCAGAAGAGAGATCCAGGAGGACAAAACTAAACCAACTATGAGCGGGGAAAATCATAGAAAAGGCTGTAAGTGCTGGTACATAGTCCCCAGCAGAAGAGAGATCCAGGAGGACAAAACTAAACCAACTATGAGCGGGGAAAATCATAGAAAAGGCTGTAAGTGCTGGTACATAGTCCTCAGCAGAAGAGAGATCCAGGAGGACAAAACTAAACCAGCTATGAGCGGGGAAAATCATAGAAAAGGCTGTAAGTGCTGGTGCATAGTCCCCAGCAGAAGAGAGATCCAGGAGGACAAAACTAAACCAGCTATGAGCGGGGAAAATCATAGAAAAGGCTGTAAGTGCTGGTGCATAGTCCCCAGCAGAAGAGAGATCCAGGAGGACAAAACTAAACCAGCTATGAGCGGGGAAAATCATAGAAAAGGCTGTAAGTGCTGGTGCATAGTCCCCAGCAGAAGAGAGATCCAGGAGGACAAAACTAAACGAGCTATGAGCGGGGAAAATCATAGAAAAGGCTGTAAGTGCTGGTGCATAGTCCTCAGCAGAAGAGAGATCCAGGAGGACAAAACTAAACCAGCTATGAGCGGGGAAAATCATAGAAAAGGCTGTAAGTGCTGGTGCATAGTCCCCAGCAGAAGAGAGATCCAGGAGGACAAAACTAAACCAGCTATGAGCGGGGAAAATCATAGAAAAGGCTGTAAGTGCTGGTGCATTGTCCTCAGCAGAAGAGAGATCCAGGAGGACAAAACTAAACCAACTATGAGCGGGGAAAATCATAGAAAAGGCTGTAAGTGCTGGTGCATAGTCCTCAGCAGAAGAGAGATCCAGGAGGGCAAAACTAAACCAGCTATGAGCGGGGAAAATCATAGAAAAGGCTGTAAGTGCTGGTGCATAGTCCCCAGCAGAAGAGAGATCCAGGAGGACAAAACTAAACCAGCTATGAGCGGGGAAAATCATAGAAAAGGCTGTAAGTGCTGGTGCATAGTCCCCAGCAGAAGAGAGATCCAGGAGGACAAAACTAAACCAGCTATGAGCGGGGAAAATCATAGAAAAGGCTGTAAGTGCTGGTGCATAGTCCCCAGCAGAAGAGAGATCCAGGAGGACACCACCCAATGATACGGGGTCAACACTGCACATAAAGAAAAGTAATAAGTGAAGAAAAATTAGTGTAAGAAACAAGTGATCACCTCGTCCTCAGGAGTGTGCAGATATAGAGCGAGCATGACTAAATACTGATGAGCAGCCCCTCACCCAATACACAGGAGGAGGCGTATTGTACCTGCACATAGATGAGGCTCCTGCAGGGTGCCAGCCACGTGCACGTGGCTTCCTATATGTGGATGGCCATGCTGGGCAGGATGCAGCCTTTCAGCCCATCACATAGGTCAACTGGTGTTCTAGTTTGATAGGGACAGTAAGATTTGGGGTCCATTCATAAAGTAGACGTCCGCCCCATAGACATTGCCATAGCCATAGCCTCAATGATAACACCTAAAATTCTCACATATTAGGAAATTAGAAATACGTAAAAAAAAACAAAGTAATTAGGTTATTTCTCTGCCGCAACGGACATATTGCAAGTGTAATAATGTGCAGTGTATTATCCACATCCTTCATGGGGCACGGATTCTCCCCTCCCCCCCAGTACTTTACTTTTATGTAGACCTGTGTTACTTTGTGCTCACTCTGGACAGTGAGTGCAATGTATAGTTATGTTTTTATTGTTCTCTTTTATGTCATTGGCTGCAGTAAAGCAAGTGCTATTGAATCAGAGAAAACTCTTTGAAGACCGTCTGCCCAAACAAAGTGTTACTTTTGAGAAAAGTGGAAATACAGTATATCTGGAGGACTGCAGCGCTGGAGGTGAGTGTCTTCTGTTACACATCGGGGAATACAGTATATCTGGAGGACTGCAGCGCTGGAGGTGAGTGTCTTCTGTTACACATCGGGGAATACAGTATATCTGGAGGACTGCAGCGCTGGAGGTGAGTGTCTTCTGTTACACATCGGGGAATACAGTATATCTGGAGGACTGCAGCGCTGGAGGTGAGTGTCTTCTGTTACACATCGGGGAATACAGTATATCTGGAGGACTGCAGCGCTGGAGGTGTTTTCTGTTACACATATTGGGGAATACAGTATACAGTCATATGAAAAAGTTTGGGCACCCCTATTAATGTTAACCTTTTTTCTTTATAACAATTTGGGTTTTTGCTCTTTCAGTTTCATATATCTAATAACTGATGGACTGAGGAATATTTCTGGATTGAAATGAGGTTTATTGTACTAACAGAAAATGTGCAATCCGCATTTAAACAAAATTTGACCGGTGCAAAAGTATGGGCACCCTTATCAATTTCTTGATTTGAACACTCCTAACTACTTTTTACTGACTAAAGGCCCCGTCACACACAGCAACATCGCTAGCAACATCGCTGCTAACGAACAACTTTTGTGACGTTGCTAGCGATGTTGCTGTGTGACATCCAGCAACAACCTGGCCCCTGCTGTGAGGTCGATGGTTGTTGCTGAATGTCCTGGGCCATTTTTTAGTTGTTGCTGTCCTGCTGTGCAGCACAGATCGCTGTGTGTGACAGCGAGACAGCAACAACTAAATGTGCAGGCAGCAGGAGCCGGCTTCTGCAGAGGCTGGTAACCAATGTAAACATCGGGTAACCAAGAAGCCCTGTCCTTGGTTACCCGATATTTACCTTTGTTACCAGCCTCCGCCGCTCTCACTGTCAGTGCCGGCTCCTGCTCTGTGCACATGTAGCTGCAGGACACATCGGGTTAATTAACCCGATGTGTCCTGCAGCTAGGAGAGCAAGGAGCCAGCGCTAAGCATTGTGCGCTGCTCCCTGCTCTGTGCACATTTAGCTGCAGCACACATCAGGTAATTAACCCGATGTGTGCTGTAGCTAGGAGAGCAAGGAGCCAGCGCTCAGTGTGCGCTGCTCCCTGCTCTCTGCACGTGTAGCTGCGTGAGCTGGTAACCAAGGTAAATATCGGGCTGGTTACCCGATATTTACCTTAGTTACCAAGCACAGCATCTTCCACGCGGCGCTGGGGGCTGGTCACTGGTTGCTGGTGAGCTCACCAGCAACTCGTGTAGCCACGCTCCAGCGATCCCTGCCAGGTCAGGTTGCTGGTGGGATCGCTGGATCGTCGCAGTGTGACATCTCACCAGCAACCTCCTAGCAACTTACCAGCGATCCCTATCGTTGTTGGGATCGCTGGTAAGTTGCTTAGTGTGACTGGACCTTTACTGAAGCACTAAATTGGATTTGTAACCTCATTGAGCTTTGAACTTCATAGGCAGGTGCATCCAATCATGGGAAAAGGTATTTAAGGTGGCCACTTGCAAGTTGTTCTCCTATTTGAATCTCATATGAAGAGTGGCATCATGGGCTCCTCAAAACAACTCTCAAATGATCTGAAAACAAAGATTATTCAGCATAGTTGTTCAGGGGAAGGTACAAAAAGTTGTCTCAGAGATTTAACCTGTCAGTTTCCACTGTGAGGAACATAGTAAGGAAATGGAAGAACACAGGTACAGTTCTTGTTACGCCCAGAAGTGGCAGGCCAAGAAAAATATCAGAAAGGCAGAGAAGAAGAATGGTGAGAACAGTCAAGGACAATCCACAGACCATCTCCAAAGACCTGCAGCATCATCTTGCTGCAGATGGTGTCAATGTGCATCGGTCAACAATACAGCGCACGTTACACAAGGAGAAGCTGTATGGGAGAGTGATGCGAAGAAGGGAATTTTGTTACTTACCGTAAATTCCTTTTCTTCTAGCTCCTATTGGGAGACCCAGACGATTGGGTGTATAGCACTGCCTCCGGAGGCCACACAAAGCATTACACTAAAAAGTGTAAGGCCCCTCCCCTTCTGGCTATACACCCCCAGTGGGATCACTGGCTCACCAGTTTTAGTGCAAAAGCAAGAAGGAGGAAAGCCAAGAACTGGTTTAAACAAATTCACTCCGAAGTAACATCGGAGAACTGAAAACCATTCAACATGAACAACATGTGTACCCGAAAAACAACCCAAAAATCCCGAAGGACAACAGGGCGGGTGCTGGGTCTCCCAATAGGAGCTAGAAGAAAAGGAATTTACGGTAAGTAACAAAATTCCCTTCTTCTTCGGCGCTCCATTGGGAGACCCAGACGATTGGGACGTCCAAAAGCTGTCCCTGGGTGGGTAAAGAAATACCTCATGTTAGAGCTGCAAAGACAGCCCTCCCCTACGGGGAGGCAACTGCCGCCTGCAGGACTCTTCTACCTAGGCTGGCGTCCGCCGAAGCATAGGTATGCACCTGATAATGTTTGGTGAAAGTGTGCAGACTCGACCAGGTAGCTGCCTGGCACACCTGTTGAGCCGTAGCCTGGTGTCGTAATGCCCAGGACGCACCCACGGCTCTGGTAGAATGGGCCTTCAGCCCTGATGGAACCGGAAGCCCAGCAGAACGGTAGGCTTCAAGAATTGGTTCTTTGATCCATCGAGCCAGGGTGGCTTTGGAAGCCTGCGACCCTTTGCGCTTACCAGCGACAAGGACAAAGAGTGCATCCGAGCGGCGCAGGGGCGCCGTGCGGGAAATGTAGATTCTGAGTGCTCTCACCAGATCCAACAAATGTAAATCCTTTTCATACCGATGAACTGCATGCGGATAAAAGGAAGGCAAGGAGATATCCTGATTAAGATGAAAAGAGGATACCACCTTAGGGAGAAACTCCTGAATGGGACGCAGCACTACCTTGTCCTGGTGGAACACCAGGAAAGGAGCTTTGGAAGACAGCGCTGCTAGTTCAGACACTCTCCGAAGAGACGTGACCGCTACCAGAAAGGCCACTTTCTGTGAGAGTCGAGAAAGTGACACATCCCTCAGAGGCTCGAAGGGCGGCTTCTGGAGAGTAACAAGGACCTTGTTTAGATCCCACGGATCTAACGGCCGCCTGTACGGAGGTACGATATGACAAACCCCCTGCAGGAACGTGCGCACCTGAGAAAGTCGTGCTAGACGCTTCTGAAAAAACACGGATAGTGCCGAGACTTGCCCTTTAAGGGAGCCGAGCGACAAGCCCTTTTCCAACCTAGATTGCAGGAAGGAAAGAAAGACAGGTAACGCGAATGGCCAGGGAGATACTCCTTGTGCAGAGCACCAGGATAAGAAAATCTTCCACGTTCTGTGGTAGATCTTAGCAGAAGTGGACTTCCTAGCCTGTCTCATGGTGGCAACGACCCCTTGGGATAATCCTGAAGACGCTAGGATCCAGGACTCAATGGCCACACAGTCAGGTTCAGGGCCGTAGAATTCCGATGGAAAAACGGCCCTTGGGACAGTAAGTCTGGACGGTCTGGTAGTGCCCACGGTTGGCCGACCGTGAGATGCCACAGATCCGGGTACCACGACCTCCTCGGCCAGTCTGGGGCGACTAGTATGACGCGGCCGCAATCGGATCTGATCTTGCGTAACACTCTGGGCATGCACTAAGGCGTCTGCCGCCAGAGCTCTTTGATCGCGAGACCGCGCTATGAAGGTCGGGACCTTGTTGTTGTGCCGAGACGCCATTAGGTCGACGTCCGGCACCCCCCAGCGGCGGCAGATTTCCTGAAACACGTCCGGGTGAAGGGACCATTCCCCTGCGTCCATGCCCTGGCGACTGAGGAAGTCTGCTTCCCAGTTTTCTACGCCCGGGATGTGAACTGCTGATATGGTGGAAGCTCTTTCCTCTACCCACATGAGAATTCGCCTGACTTCCTGGAAGGCTTGCCGACTGCGTGTCCCTCCTTGGTGGTTGATGTATGCCACCGCTGTGGAGTTGTCCGACTGAATTCGGATCTGCTTTCCTTCCAGCCACTGCTGGAAGGCTAATAGGGCAAGATACACTGCCCTGATTTCCAGAACATTGATCTGAAGGGTGGACTCCTGCTGAGTCCACGTCCCTTGAGCCCTGTGGTGGAGAAAAACTGCTCCCCACCCTGACAGACTCGCGTCTGTCGTGACCACTGCCCAGGATGGGGGCAGGAATGATCTTCCCTGCGTTAATGAGGTGGGAAGGAGCCACCATAGCAGAGAATCCTTGGCCGTCTGAGAAAGGGAGACTTTCCTGTCTAGGGAAATTGTCTTCCCGTCCCACTGGCGGAGAATGTCCCATTGAAGTGGACGCAGATGAAACTGCGCGAACGGGACTGCCTCCATTGCTGCCACCATCTTCCCTAGGAAGTGCATGAGGCGCCTTAAGGGGTGCGACTGACCCTGAAGGAGAGACTGCACCCCTGTCCGTAGAGACCGCTGCTTGTCCAGCGGAAGCTTCACTATCGCTGAGAGAGTATGAAACTCCATGCCAAGATACGTTAGTGATTGAGTCGGTGCCAGGTTTGACTTTGAAAAGTTGATGATCCACCCGAAAGTCTGGAGAGTCTCCAGCGCAACATTCCGGCTGTGTTGGCATGCCTCTTGAGAGGGTGCTTTGACAAGTAGATCGTCTAAGTAAGGGATCACCGAATGACCCTGAGAATGCAAGACTGCTACCACTGCCGCCATGACCTTGGTGAAAACCCGTGGGGCTGTCGCCAGACCAAATGGCAGAGCTACGAACTGGAGATGGTCGTCTCCTATCACGAAACGTAGGAAACGTTGGTGCTCTGTAGCAATCGGCACGTGGAGATAAGCATCTTTGATGTCTATTGATGCAAGGAAATCTCCTTGAGACATTGAGGCAATGACAGAGCGGAGGGATTCCATCCGGAACCGCCTGGCGTTCACATGCTTGTTGAGCAGCTTTAGGTCCAGAACAGGACGGAACGAGCCGTCCTTTTTTGGAACCACGAAGAGATTGGAGTAAAAACCTTGCCCTTGTTCCTGCAGAGGAACAGGGATCACCACTCCTTCTGCTTTTAGTGAGCACACCGCCTGCAGAAGGGCATCTGCTCGGTCGGGATGTGGGGAGGTTCTGAAGAACCGAGGCGGAGGACGAGAACTGAATTCTATCCTGTACCCGTGAGACAAAAGGTCTGCTACCCACCGGTCTTTGACCTGTGGCAGCCAAATGTCGCAAAAGCGGGAGAGCCTGCCACCGACCGAGGATGCGGAGGGCTGAGGCCGAAAGTCATGAGGCAGCCGCCTTGGAAGCGGTTCCTCCGGTTGCTTTCTTGGGGCGTGACTGAGCCCGCCAGGAATCTGAGCTCCTTTGCTCCTTCTGAGTCCCTTTGGACGAGGAGAAATGGGTCTTGCTGGAGCCTCGAAAGGACCGAAACCTCGACTGCCACTTCCTCTGTTGAGGTTTGCTTGATCTGGGCTGGGGTAAGGAGGAGTCCTTACCCTTGGATTGCTTAATGATTTCAGCCAATTGTTCACCAAACAGTCTATCTACAGATAGCGGCAAGCTGGTTAAACATTTTTTGGAAGCAGAATCCGCTTTCCATTCCTTTAACCACAAGGCTCTGCGCAAGACAACAGAGTTGGCAGACGCAATTGAGGTACGGCTCGTAGAGTCCAGGACAGCGTTGATAGCATAGGTCGCAAACGCAGACATTTGCGAAGTTAAGGACTCCACTTGCGGCACTGCTGGACGTATGATAGAGTCCACCTGTGCCAGACCAGCTGAAATAGCTTGGAGTGCCCACACGGCCGCGAATGCTGGAGCAAACGACGCGCCGATAGCTTCATAGACAGATTTCAACCAAAGGTCCATCTGTCTGTCATTGGCATCTTTAAGTGAAGCCCCATCCTCCACTGCAACTATGGATCTAGCCGCAAGCCTGGAGATTGGGGGATCCACCTTTGGACACTGGGTCCAGCGTTTGACCACGTCAGGGGGAAAGGGATAACGTGTATCCTTAAGACGTTTGGAGAAACGCTTATCTGGGTAGGCATGGTGTTTCTGGACTGATTCTCTGAAGTCAGCGTGGTCCAGAAAAGTACTCAGTTTAGGCTTGGGATACCTGAAATGGAACTTCTCCTGCTGTGCAGCTGCCTCCTCTGCAGAAGGGGCTGGGGGAGAAATATCCAACAGTCTATTGATGGCCGCTATAAGGTCATTTACCATGGCGTCACCATCAGGAGTATCCAGATTGAGAGCGGTTTCAGGATTAGACTCCTGATCACCCTCCTCTGTCTCATCATGTAGAGACTCTTCTCGCTGAGACCCTGATCCGCGTGATGACGTGGGGGGTCTCTCCCAGCGAGCACGCTTAGGCTGCCTGGGACTGTCATCTGAATCAGAGCCGTCAGGCTGAGATGCCTGGGACCCCCTTGAAGCACTGATTAACTCCAACTGAGGGGGACCGGGGAACATTGCCGCAGCAGTGTCCATGGACTGAGTAACTGGCCTGGCCTGCAAGGTCTCTAGGATTTTTGTCATAGTGACAGACATCCTGTCAGCAAAAACAGCAAACTCTGTCCCCGTCACCGGGACAGGGTTCACCGGCGACTCTGCCTGGGCCACTACCACCATAGGCTCCGGCTGACGAAGTGGCACAGGGACCGAACATTGCACACAATGGGGGTCATTGTAACCTGCCGGTAGATTAGCCCCACAAGCGGCACAAGCAGCGTTCACAGCCTGTGTCTTGGCACCCTTGCGTTTTGCAGATGACATGTTGTCGTCTCCTCAGAGCAATAGGGGTATACAGCCAAGAAGCGACCTTACAGTGCAATATATATAGATATATCTGGTACAGGAAAAAGTACACCAAATAACACTGTGGCACTAGTGGGGCCAGCACGAATGTGCTGCTTACCGCCCGCTAAACGCGGGTGTGTGGTCGCCAGAAATCCCTTGTCTGGGTCTCCCAGAGCCTGTGTCCGTTCCCCAGCCAGACTGCATTTGCAGGAATGGCTGCCGGCGTCTCTGTGGAGGGGGGGCGGGCCCTGGGTGTGCTCAGACAAAAAGCGGGAAACCTGCGTCCCACTGTGCCCAGTGAGAGGGCTGGAGCATGTAAATAAGGCTCCAGCCCTCGGCGCTGACCATTGCACAACGCCTGTCCCCTTCCCTGATTGACAGGGAGGGGGCGGGAACGAAGCGGAGCTAGGCCGCAAAAGCCGGGGACTAGATTTATAAGCGCCGCCGTCGTAAAAGCACGGTCGGCGCTAAGTCCCCGGCGCACTACAAGTCTCAGCCGCGCCGCCGCTCCCGGAGCGGCCGGCGCGGTAGTTCCCAACACATAAAGTCACTCAGCCAAGCTGCAGTGACTCAAACCCCAGCGCGCAGCGCTACTGTCCCCGGCGCACTAGCACACCCAGCAAGTCTGGAGTGTGCGCGGCCAGTCCATAGGGGGACACAGAGTACCTGAATGTTGCAGGGCCTTGTCCCTGAACGGTACCCCGGCTCCTTATCCAGCAGGTTCAATGGGTCTGTGGACGGAGCCCGACCTCAGGGCTTGGAGGCCGGTAAGATCCCACTTCCTCAGAGCCCCTCAGGGGGATGGGGAAGGAAAACAGCATGTGGGCTCCCGCCTCCGTACCCGCAATGGGTACCTCAACCTTACAAACCGCAAGTGGGGTGAGAAGGGAGCATGCTGGGGGCCCTAGTATGGGCCCTCTTTTCTTCCATCCGACATAGTCAGCAGCTGCTGCTGACTAAACAGTGGAGCTATGCGTGGATGTCTGACCTCCTTCGCACAAAGCAGAAAACTGGTGAGCCAGTGATCCCACTGGGGGTGTATAGCCAGAAGGGGAGGGGCCTTACACTTTTTAGTGTAATGCTTTGTGTGGCCTCCGGAGGCAGTGCTATACACCCAATCGTCTGGGTCTCCCAATGGAGCGCCGAAGAAAGAAGCCGTTTCTGCAAGCACGCCACAGAGTCGCCTGAGGTATGCAAAAGCACATTTGGACAAGCCAGTTACATTTTGGAAGGAGGTCCTGTGGACTGATGAAACAAAGATTGAGTTGTTTGGTCATACAAAAAAGGCGTTATCCATGGAGGCAAAAAAACACGGCATTCCAAGAAAAGCTCTTGCTACCCACAGTAACATTTGGTGGAGGTTCCATCATGCTTTGGGGCTGTGTGGCCAATGCCGGCACCGGGAATCTTGTTAAAGTTGAGGGTCGCATGGATTCAACTCAGTATCAGCAGATTCTTGACAATAATGTGCAAGAATCAGTGACGAAGTTGAAGTTACGCAGGGGACGGATATTTCAGCAAGACAATGATCCAAAACACTGCTCCAAATCTACTCAGGCATTCATGCAGAGGAACAATTACAATGTTCTGGAATGGCCATCCCAGTCCCCAGACCTGAATATCATTGAAAATCTGTGGGATGATGTGAAGCGGCTGTCCATGCTCGGCGACCATCAAACTTAACTGAACTGGAATTGTTTTGTAACAGGAATGGTCAAATCTACCTTCATCCAGGAACTCATTAAAAGCTACAGGAAGTGACTAGAGGCTGTGATTTCTGCAAAAGGAGGATCTACAAAATATTAATGTCACTTTTATGTTGAGGTGCCCATACTTTTGCACCGGTCAAATTTTGTTTAAATGCGGATTGCACATTTTCTGTTAGTACAATAAACCTCATTTCAATCCAGAAATATTACTCAGTCCATCAGGTATTAGATATATGAAACTGAAATAGCAAAAACCCAAATTAAAGAAAAAAGGTTAACATTAATAGGGGTGCACAAACTGTTTCATATGACTGTATCTGGAGGACTTCAGCGCTGGAGGTGAATCTTCTGTTACACATATCTAATGATACTAAGGCGGGCTTTGCACGCTGCGACATCGCAAGCCGATGCTGCGATGCCGAGCGCGATAGTCCCCGCCCCCGTCGCAGCTGCGATATCCTTGTGATAGCTGCCGTAGCGAACATTATCGCTACGGCAGCTTCACATGGACTCACCTGTCCTGGGACGTCGCTCTGGCCGATTAAGGGGGCGGGTCGTGCGGCGTCACACGGCAGGCGGCCAATAGGAGCGGAGGGGCAGAGATGAGCGGGATGTAAACATCCCGCCCACCTTCTTCCTTCCGCATATCCTACGGAAGCCGCAGTGACGCCGGTAGGAGATGTTCCTCGCTCCTGCGACTTCACACACAGCGATGTGTGCTGCTGCTGGAGCGAGGAACAACATCGGACCATCGCGTCAGTGTAATTATGGATTACGCCGACGCTGCACCGATGATACGATTACGACGCTTTTGGGCTCGTTAATCGTATCATCGAACCTTTACACACTACGATGTCGCATGCGATGCCGGACGTACGTCATTTTCAATTTGACCCCACCGACATCGCACCTGCGATGTCGTAGTGTGCAAAGCCCGCCTTAGATATGATCTCCTGTTTCAGTGAAGTCATTTTATTAAAATACCCAACAAGACCTTTTTTTCTTCAGCGCTCTATTGGGAGACCCAGACGATTGGGGTATAGCTACTGCCTCCGGAGGCCACACAAAGCACTACACTAAAAAGTGCAAGGCCCCTCCCCTTCTGGCTATACCCCCCCGTGGTATCACGGGTTCTCCAGTTTTCAAGCTTTGTGCGAAGGAGGTCAGACATCCATGCATAGCTCCACAGATTTTAGTCAGCAGTAGCTGCTGACTATTTCGGATGGAAGAAAAGAGGGCCCATATAGGGCCCCCAGCATGCTCCCTTCTCACCCGTTGATGGTGTTGTAAGGTTGAGGTACCTATTGCTGGTACGGAGGCTGGAGCCCACATGCTGCTTTCCTTCCACATCCCCCTGAGGGGCTCTGAGGAAGTGGGATCCTGCCGGCCTCAAAGCTCTGACGCCGGGCTCCATCCACAGACCCATTTGAACCTGCTGGATACGGAGCTGGAGTACCGTTCAGGGACATGGCCCTGCACCATTACAGGTACTCTGTGTCCCCGGACACACAGACACAGCACACTCCAGACTTGCTGGGTGTGCTAGTGCGCCGGGGACAGTAAAGGGTTACAGTCACTGCAGCTTTGCTGAGTGACTTTGTGTATTGGGAACTACCGCGCCGGACGCTCCGGGAGCGGCGGCGCGGCTGGGACTTGTAGTTCGCCGGGGACTGGGCGCCGACCGCGCTTTTACGGCGGCGGCGCTTATAAATCCAGTCCCCGGCTTCTGCGGCCTAGTGCCGCTTCGTTCCCGCCCCCTCCCTGTCACTCAGGGAAGGGGACAGGCGCTGAGCAATCAGCAGCGCCGAGGGCTGGATCCTTTTTACATGCTCCAGCCCTCTCACTGCACACTGTCGGACGCCGGATTCCCGCTCTGACTTGGGGCACGCCCACGGCCCGCCCCTCCTCACACGAGCTGGGGAAGACGCCGGCAGCCATTACCGCAGTCCGAGCTCGGACTTTCGGCAACCAGGCAGGACTATGGCGACCATACACCCGCTTATAGGCGGGCGGTAAGCGGCACACATAGTGCTGACCCCAATATATACTGCAGTGTGTACATGTGTATTTTAACTGCATAGGTCGCTATATGCCCGCTTGGAGAGCGACACATCAGCAGCAGGAAAGCAGGTGTGCTAAGGCACAGGCTTTCTAGGCTGCTTGTATTGCACGTACTGAAGTGTTCATTTGTATTTATGCTTGTATGCTATACATTGCACTGTACAGTCGCTAGTCTTAGCTATATTCTCCTGGAATGGCTAGACTACAGCAGCAGAAAACCAAGGGTGCTGGGGCACAGGTTTTTTTCTATGCTGCTTGTATTGCATGGGCTGCAGTGTGCATTTGTACTTGTGCTTGTATGCTATACATCGCACTGTATGGTCACTCTTCTGGGCTATATTCCCCTAGATGACTAGTCTACAGCAGCAGAAGAGCAGGGGTGCCAGGGCATAGGCTTCTATGCTGCTTGTATTGCATGGGCTGCAGTGTGCATTTGTACTTGTGCTTGTATGCTATACATCGCACTGTATGGTCACTCTTCTGGGCTATATTCCCCTAGATGACTAGTATACAGCAGCAGAAGAGCAGAGGTGCCAGGGCACAGGCTTCTATGCTGCTTGTATTGCATGGGCTGCAGTGTGCATTTGTACTTGTGCTTGTATGCTATACATCGCACTGTATGGTCACTCTTCTGGGCTATATTCCCCTAGATGACTTGTCTACAGCAGCAGAAGAGCAGGGGTGCCAGGGCATAGGCTTCTATGCTGCTTGTATTGCTTGTGCTGCAGTGTTCATTTGTACTTTATGCTTGTATGCTATACATTGCACTGTACGGTCACCATTCTTGGCTATATACTTCTAGATGGCTAGTCGGCAGCGGCAAAAAAGCAACACAGATTTTCAGTGCTGTTTTTACTACATGGGATGCTATTCATGACCATTGTGTGCATGCTCCCCTGTAGCACTTCGTCTGCCGGGGTCTCTAGCACTTCGTCTGCCGGGGTCTCTACTAGTCGTGGCCAAAGAAACCACCTGTCAACCCTGTCCAAGGACAGGGACGGAGTTGCAGTTTCGACAGATATATTGTCATAAGATAGAGACTTGCAGTCCAGACAGGCCATGGGCAATCTTCCTGACCAACCTCATTTGGAACGGGGGGGTCCCAGGAGGACTCTCTGTATGATAAGGCAGCTCTCCAGGACTTTGATCCTGACATCGCTCTCAATCCGGATACACCGGATGGTAATGCCATACGGAATGATCCTATAGCGTCCATCAATGGAAGGTTGGATCTTTCTCCCTCAGCTCCCCCAGTGGAGGAGTCAGCTTCACAGCAGGAGAAGTCCCTTTTCAGTATCTCAAACGGATATTGAGTATTTTTCTGGCCACGCTGACTTCAGAGAAGCAGTCCAGAAACACCACGCTTACCAGATAAGCGTTTTCTCCAAACGTTTTTTAAAGATACACGTTATCCCTTTCTTCAGCGCTCTATTGGGAGACCCAGACGATTGGGGTATAGCTACTGCCCTCCGGAGGCCACACAAAGCACTACACTAAAAAGTGCAAGGCCCCTCCCCCTCTGGCTATACCCCCCCCGTGGCATCACGGGTTCTCCAGTTTTAGCTTTGTGTGCGAAGGAGGTCAGACATCCACGCATAGCTCCACAGATTTTAGTCAGCAGTAGCTGCCGACTATTTCGGATGGAAGAAAAGAGGACACATATAGTGTCCCCAGCATGCTCCCTTCTCACCCCTGGATGGTGTTGTAAGGTTGAGGTACCTATTGCTGGTACGGAGGCTGGAGCCCACATGCTGCTTTCCTTCCACATCCCCCTGAGGGGCTCTGAGGAAGTGGGATCCTGCCGGCCTCAAAGCTCTGACGCCGGGCTCCATCCACAGACCCATTTGAACCTGCTGGATACGGAGCTGGAGTACCGTTCAGGGACATGGCCCTGCACCATTACAGGTACTCTGTGTCCCCGTACACACAGGCACAGCATACTCCAGACTTGCTGGGTGTGCTAGTGCGCCGGGGACAGTAAAGGGTTACAGTCACTGCAGCTTTGCTGAGTGACTTTGTGTTTTGGGAACTACCGCGCCGGACGCTCCGGGAGCGGCGGCGCGGCTGGGACTTGTAGTTCGCCGGGGACTGGGCGCTGACCGCGCTTTTACGGCGGCGGCGCTTATAACTCCAGTCCCCGGCTTCTGCGGCCTAGTGCCGCTTCGTTCCCGCCCCCTCCCTGTCACTCAGGGAAGGGGACAGGCGCTGAGCAATCAGCAGCGCCGAGGGCTGGAGCCTTTTTACATGCTCCAGCCCTCTCACTGCACTCTGTCGGACGCCGGATTCCCGCTCTGCCTTGGGGGCACGCCCACGGCCCGCCCCTCCTCACACGAGCTGGGGAAGAAGCCGGCAGCCATTACTGCAGAGCTCGGGGCACCAAGGCAGGACAGTGGCGATCATACACCCGCTTATAGGCGGGCGGTAAGAGGCACACATAGTGCTGACCACGATATAACTGCAGTGTATACATGTGTTGTTTTTAACTACATAGGTCGCTATATGCCCGCTGGGGGAGCGACACATCAGCAGCAGGAAAGCAGGTGTGCTAAAGCACAGGCTTTCTATGCTGCTTGTTTTGCACGACTGAGGTGTTCATTTGTGTTTATGCTGATATGCTATACATTGCACTGTACAGTCGCTAGTCTTAGCTATATTCTTCTGGAATGGCTAGACTACAGCAGCAGAAAACCAAGGGTGCTGGGGCACAGGTTTTTTTTCTATGCTGCTTGTATTGCATGGGCTGCAGTGTGCATTTGTACTTGTGCTTGTATGCTATACATTGCACTGTATGGTCACTCTTCTGGGCTATATTCCCCTAGATGACCAGTCTACAGCAGCAGAAGAGCAGAGGTGCCAGGGCACAGGCTTCTATGCTGCTTGGATTGCATGTGCTGCAGTGTTCATTTGTACTTGTGCTTGTATGCTATACATTGCACTGTAGGGTCACTCTTCTGGGCTATATTCCCCTAGATGACTAGTATACAGCAGCAGAAGAGCAGGGGTGCCAGGGCACAGGCTTCTATGCTGCTTGTATTGCTTGTGCTGCAGTGGTCATTTGTACTTTATGCCTGTATGCTATACATTGCAATGTACGGTCACCAATCTTGGCTATATACTTCTAGATGGCTAGTCGGCAGCGGCAAAAAAGCAACACAGATTTCAGTGCTGTTATTACTACATGGGATGCTGTTCATGACACCGTCCCATTGTGTGCATGCTCCCCTGTAGCACGTCGTCTGCCGGGGTCTCTAGCACTTCGTCTGCCGGGGCTCTACTAGTTGTGGCCAAAGAAACCTCCTGTCAACCCTGTCCATGGACAGGGACGGAGTAGTCATAATATAGAGACTTGCAGTCCAGACAGGCCATGGGCAATCTACTTGACCAAAAGGCAGCTCTTCAGGGCTTTGATCCTGACATCGCTCTCAATCCGGATACACCGGGTGGTAACGCCATACGGAATGATCCTATACCGTCCATCAATGGAAGGTTGGATCTTTCTCCCTCAGCTCCCCCAGTGGAGATAGGAGACGAACAGGAGAAGTTCCTTTTCAGTGTCTCACGCAGATATTGAGTATTTTTCTGGCCACGCTGACTTCAGAGAAGCAGTCCAGGAACACCACGCTTACCAGATAAGCGTCTTCTCCAAACGTTTTTAGGATACATGTTATCCCTTTTTTCCCCTGACGTGGTCAGCGCTGGACCCAGGGTCCAAAGGTGGATTCTCCAATCTCCAGGCTTGCATATAGAGCCATAGTTGCACTGGAGATGGGGCTTCACTTCAAGATGCCATTCACAGACAGATGGACTCTGGTTGAAATCTGTCTAGGAGGCTATCGGCGTGTCGGTTGCTCCGGCATCCACAGCCGTATTGGCAACCTAACCTTTTCTGCTGTTCTTGCGCAGCTGACCTTGAGCAGGGACATCTGTACCGCAGAGGCGTCCGTAACCCCGCAATGTCTGCACTGCGACTTACCCTGTTAATGCTGTCCTAAAAGTACAGTCGAGGTTTCGGTCCTTCCCAAGCTCCGGCAGGTCCCAATTGTCCTCGTGCAAAAGGGCTACAAAACCTCAGACGGGCTCAGATTCCGGCCGGGCTCAATCTCGCCCAAGGAAGGCAGTCGGAGGAACCGCTACCAAGGCGGTCTCCTCAGGACTCTCAGCTCTCTCTCTCTCTCTCCGCATCCGCGGTTGATGGCAGACTCCCCCGCCTTTGGCGACATTTAGCTGCCACAGGTCACAGACCGGTGGGTGACGGACATTGTGCTCACGTGCACAGGACAGTGTTCTGTTCTCGTCCTCCGACTCCATTCTTCAGAACGGCCCCACCTCTCCACCGAGCAGATGCCCTGCTGCAGGCGGTGGACGCTCTAAGAGCAGAAGGAGTGGTGATCCCTGTCCCCCCTCAGGAACGAGGGCGAGGGTTTGTACTCCAATCTCTTTGTGGCTCCAAAAATGGACGGTTCCTTCCGTCCTGTTCTGGTTCTGAAACTGCTCAACGAGCATGCGAACGCCAGGCGGTTCCGGATGGGATCCCTCCGATCCGTCATTGCCTCAATGTCTCGAGGAGACTTCCTTGCCTCAACAGACATCAAAGATGCCTATCTCCACGTGCCAATTGCTACGGAGCACCAACGTTTTCTACGTTTTGTGATAGGAGACGAACATCTTCTGTTCGTAGCTCTGCCATTCAGTCTGGGACAGCCCCACGGGTGGGCACCAAGGTCATGGCAGCAGTGGTAGCAGTCTTGCACTCTCACGGACACCCGGTGATTCCGTACTTGGACGATCTACTCGTCAAAGCAACCTCCCTCGAGGCATGCCAACGCAGCCTGAATGTTACGCTGGAGACTCTCCAGACTTTCGGGTGGATCATCAATTTGGCAAGGTCAAATCTGTCTCCGACTCAATCACTAACGTATCTCGGCATGGAGTTTCATACTCTATCAGCCATAGTGAAGCTTCCGCTGAACCAGCAGCGTTCACTGCGGACAGAGGTGCAGTCTCTCCTTCAAGGCCAGTCGCACCCCTTAAGGCGCCTCATGCACTTCCTAAGGAAGATGGTGGCAGCCATCGAGGCAGTTCTCTTTGCGCAGTTTCATCTGCGCCAACGGCAATGGGACATTCTCCGCCAATGGGATGGGCAGTCAACCTCCCTGGACGGGAAGTCTCCCTTTCCCTGACGGCCGAGGACTCTCTGCAATAGGGGCTTATTCCCACCTCATTGCCATAGCCCCCATCCTGGGCAGTGGTCACGACAGATACGAGTCTGTCAGGGTGGGGAGCAGTTTGTCTCCGCCACATGGCTCAGGGGTCGTGGACTCAGCAGGAGTCCACCCTTCAGATCGATGTTCTGGAAATCGGGGCAGGGTATCTTACCCTATTAGCTTTCCAAAAGTGGCTAGAAGGGAGCAGATCCGAATCCAGTCGGACATCTCCACAGCGGTGGCATACATCAACCACCAAGGAGGGACACGCAGTCAGCAGCCTTCCAGGAAGTCCGGCGAATCCTCATGTGGGTGGAGGACACAGCATCCACCATATCCGCAGTTCACATCCCGGGCGTAGAAAACTGGGAAGCAGACTTCCTCAGTCGCCAGGGCATGGACGCGGGGGAATGGTCCCTTCACCCGGACGTGTTTCAGGAAATCTGTTGCCGCTGGGGGGGGTCGGACGTCGACCTAATGGCGTCTCGGCACACCAACAAGGTCCAGGCATTTATGGCACGATCGCGCGATCACAGAGCTCTGGCGGCAGACGCCTTAGTGCAAGATTGGTCGCAGTTCCGGCTCACATATGTGTTTCCACCTCTGGCACTCTTGCCCAGAGTACTGCGCAAAATCAGATCCGATTGCAGCCGCGTCATACTCGTCGCACCAGACTGGCCGAGGAGATCGTGGTACCCGGATCTGTGGCGTCTCACGGTCGGCCGACCGGGGTCACTACCAGACCGACCAGACTTACTGTCTCAAGGGCCGTTTTCTCCATCGGAATTCTGCGGCCCTGAACCTGACTGTGTGGCTTGTGTGTCCTGGATCCTAGCGTCTTCAGGATTATCCCAAGGGGTCGTTGCCACCATGAGACAGGCTAGGAAGCCCACGTCTGCTAAGATCTACCACAGAACGTGGAAGGTTTTCTTAATCTGGTGCTCTACTCAGGGAGTGTCTCCCTGGCCATTTGCATTGCCTATCTTTCTTTCCTTCCTACAATAGGAGTTAGAAAAGGGCTTGTCGCTAGACTCCCTCAAAGGGCAAGTCTCAGCACTATCCGTGTTTTTTCAGAAGCGTCTAGCACGTCTTTCTAAGGTGCGCACGTTCCCGCAGGGGGTTTGTCATATCGTACCCCCGTACAAGCGGCCGTTGGATCCATGGGATCTGAACAGGGTTCTAGTTGCTCTCCAGAAGCCGCCTTTCGAGCCTCTGAAGGAAGTTTCCTTTTCTCGCCTGTCACAGAAGGTGGCGTTTCTCGTTGCGATCACATCGCTTCGGCGAGTGTCTGAGCTGGCAGCTCTGTCATCCAAGGCTCCCTTCCTGGTGTTTCACCAGGACAAGGTAGTGCTGCGCATCATTCCGGAGTTTCTCCCTAAGGTAGTATCCTCGTTTCATCTTAATCAGGATATCTCCTTACCGTCCTTTTGCACTCATCCGGTTCACCGGTATGAGAATGATTTACGTTTGCTAGATCTGGTGAGAGCACTCAGAATCTACATTTCCCGCACGGCGCCCGTACGCCGTTCCGATGCCCTTGTCGCTGGTACGCGCAAGAGGTTGCAGGCTTCTAAAGCCACCCTGGCTCGTTGGATCAAAGAACCAATTCTGGAAGCCTACCGTTTTGCAGGGCTTCCGGTTCTTTCAGGGCTGAAAGCCCATTCAACCAGAGCCGTGAGTGCGTCCTGGGCGCTTCGACACCAGGCTTCGGCTCAACAGGTGTGCCAGGCAGCTACCTGGTCGAGTCTGCACACTTTCACCAAACATTATCAGGTGCATACCTATGCTTCGGCGGATGCCAGCTTAGGTAGAAGAGTCCTGCAGGCGGCAGTGACATCCCCGTAGGGGAGGGCTGTTTTGCAGCTCTAACATGAGGTATCTCTTTACCCACCCAGGGACAGCTTTTGGACGTCCCAATCGTCTGGGTCTCCCAATAGAGCGCTGAAGAAGAAGGGAATTTTGTTACTTACCGTAAATTCCTTTTCTTCTAGCTCTTATTGGGAGACCCAGCACCCGCCCTGTTGTCCTTCGGGATTTCTTGGTTGTTTGCGGGTACACATGTTGTTCATGTTGAACGGTTTTTCAGTTCTCCGACGTTATTCGGAGTTAATTTGTTTAAACCAGTTATTGGCTTCCTCCTTCTTGCTTTGGCACTAAAACTGGAGAACCCGTGATGCCACGGGGGGGGTATAGCCAGAGGGGGAGGGGCCTTGCACTTTTTAGTGTAGTGCTTTGTGTGGCCTCCGGAGGGCAGTAGCTATACCCCAATCGTCTGGGTCTCCCAATAAGAGCTAGAAGAAAAGGAATTTACGGTAAGTAACAAAATTCCCTTCTTTCCCCTGACGTGGTCAAGCGCTGGACCCAGGGTCCAAAGGTGGATTCTCCAATCTCCAGGCTTGCGTCTAGAGACATAGTTGCACTGGAGATGGGGCTTCACTTAAAGATGCCATTCACAGACAGATGGACTCTGGTTGAAATCTGTCTAGGAGGCTATCGGCGTGTCGGTTGCTCCGGCATTCACAGCCGTATAGGCAACCTAACCTGTTCAGCTGTTCTTGCGCAGCTGGCCTTGAGCACATGTACATCTGTACCGCAGAGGCGTCCGTAACCCCGCAATGTCTGCACTGCGACTTACCCTATTAATGCTGTCCTAAAAGTACAGTCGAGGTTTCGGTCCTTCCCAAGCTCGGGCAGGTCCCAATTGTCCTCGTGCAAAAGGGCTACAAAACCTCAGACGGGCTCAGATTCCGGCCGGGCTCAATCACGCCCAAGGAAGGCAGCCGGAGGAACCGCTACCAAGGCGGTCTCCTCATGACTCTCAGCTCTCTCTCTCTCTCTCCGCATCCGCGGTTGATGGCAGACTCCCCCGCCTTTGGCGACATTTAGCTGCCACAGGTCACAGACCGGTGGGTGACGGACATTGTGCTCACGTGCACAGGACAGTGTTCGGTTCTCGTCCTTCGACTCCATTCTTCAGAACGGCCCCACCTCTCCACCGAGCAGATGCCCTGCTGCAGGCGGTGGACGCTCTAAGAGCAGAAGGAGTGGTGATCCCTGTCCCCCCTCAGGAACGAGGGCGAGGGTTTGTACTCCAATCTCTTTGTGGCTCCAAAACAGGACGGCTCCTTCCGTCCTGTTCTGGACCTAAAACTGCTCAACAATCATGTGCACGCCAGGCGGTTCCGGATGGAATCCCTCCGATCCGTCATTACCTCAATGTCTCGAGGAGACTTCCTTGCCTCAACAGACATCAAAGATGCCTATCTCCACGTGCCAATTGCTACGGTGCACCAACGTTTTCTACGTTTTGTGATAGGAGACGACCATCTTCAGTTCGTAGCTCTGCCATTCGGTCTGGCGACAGCCCCACGGGTGTTCACCAAGGTCATGGCAGCAGGGGTAGCAGTCTTGCACTCTCAGGGACACTCGGTGATCCCTTACTTGGACGATCTACTCGTCAAAGCACCCTCCCTCGAGGCATGCCAACGCAGCCTGAATGTTACGCTGGAGACTCTCCAGACTTTCGGGTGGATCATCAATTTAGCAAGGTCAAATCTGTCACCGACTCAATCACTAACGTATCTCGGCATGGAGTTTCACACTCTATCAGCGATAGTGAAGCTTCCGCTGAACAAGCAGCGTTCACTGCAGACAGAGGTGCAGTCTCTCCTTCAAGGCCAGTCGCACCCCTTAAGGCGCCTCATGCACTTCCTAGGGAAGATGGTGGCAGCCATGGAGGCAGTTCCCTTTGCGCAGTTTCATCTGCGCCAACTTCAATGGGACATTCTCCGCCAATGGGACGGGCAGTCAACCTCCCTGGACAGGAAAGTCTCCCTTTCCCAGACGGCCAAGGACTCTCTGCAATGGTGGCGTATTTCCACCTCATTGTCACAGTGAAGATCCTTCCTACCCCCATCCTGGGCAGTAGTCACGACAGATACGAGTCTGTCAGGGTGGGGAGCAGTTTGTCTCCGCCACAGGGCTCAGGGGACGTGGACTCAGCAGGAGTCCACCCTTCAGATCAATGTTCTGGACATCAGGGCAGGGTATCTTGCCTTACTAGCTTTCCAGCAGTGGCTAGAAAGAGAGCAGATCCGAATCCAGTCGGACAACTCCACAGTGGTGGCATACATCAACCACCAAGGAGAGACGCGCAGTCGGCAAGCCTTCCAGGAAGTCCGGCGAATCCTCATGTGGGTGGAGGACACAGCATCCACCATATCCGCAGTTCACATCCCGGGCGTAGAAAAATTGGAAGCAGACTTCCTCAGTCGCCAGGGTATGGACGCAGGGGAATGGTCCCTTCACCCGGACGTGTTTCAGGAAATCTGTCGCCGCTGGGGGGTGCCGGACGTCGACCTAATGGCGTCTCGGCACAACAACAAGGTCCCGGCATTTATGGCACGATCGCGCGATCACAGAGCTCTGGCGGCAGACGCCTTAGTGCAAGATTGGTCGCAGTTCCGGCTCCCATATGTGTTTCCACCTCTGGCACTCTTGCCCAGAGTACTGCGCAAAAAATCAGATCCGATTGCAGCCGCGTCATACTCGTCGCCCCAGACTGGCCGAGGAGATCGTGGTACCCGGATCTGTGGCATCTCACGGTCGGCCGACCGTGGTCACTGCCAGGCCGGCCAGACTTACTGTCCCAAGGGCCGTTTTTCCATCGGAATTCTGCGGCCCTGAACCCGACTGTGTGGCCATTGAGTCCTGGATCCTAGCATCTGCAGGATTATCCCAAGGGGTCGTTGCCACCATGAAACAGGCTAGGAAGTCCACTTCTGCTAAGATCTACCACAGAACGTGGAAGATTTTCTTAACCTGGTGCTCGGCTCAGGGAGGGTCTCCCTGGCCATTTGCATTGCCTACTTTTCTTTCCTTCCTGCAATCGGGGTTAGAAAAGGGCTTGTCGCTCGGCTCCCTTAAGGGGCAAGTCTCGGCACTATCCTTGTTCTTTCTGAAGCGTCTAGCACGTCTTTCTAAGGTGCGCAAGTTCCTACAGGGGGTCTGTCATATCGTACCCCCGTACAAGCGGCCGTTAGATCCATGGGATCTCAACAGGGTACTAGTTGCTCACCAGAAGCCGCCTTTCGAGCCTCTGAAGGAAGTTTCATTTTCTCGCCTGTCACAGAAGGTGGCGTTTCTCGTTGCGATCACATCGCTTCGGCGAGTGTCTGAGCTGGCAGCTCTGTCATCCAAGGCTCCCTTCCTGGTGTTCCACCAGGACAAGGTAGTGCTGCGCCCCATTCCGGAGTTTCTCCCTAAGGTCGTATCCTCATTTCATCTTAATCAGGATATATCCTTGCCTTCCTTTTGTCTTCATCCGGTTCACCGGTATGGAAAGGCCTTACGTTTGTTAGGTCTGGTGAGAGCACTCAGAATCTACATTTCCCGCACGGCGCCCATGCGCCGTTCCGATGCATTTTTTGTCCTTGTCGCTGGTCCGCGCAAGGGGTTGCAGGCTTCTAAAGCCACCCTGGCTCGATGGATCAAAGAACCAATTCTAGAGGCCTACCGTTCTGCGGGGCTTCCGGTTCCTTCAGGGCTAAAAGCCCACTCACCCAGAGCCGTGGGTGCGTCCTGGGCATTACGACACCAGGCTTCGGCTCAACAAGTGTGCCAGGCAGCTACCTGGTCCAGTCTGCACACTTTCACCAAGCATTATCAGGTGCATACCTATGCTTCGGCGGATGCCAGCTTAGGTAGAAGAGTCCTGCAGGCGGCAGTGACACCCCCGTAGGGGAGGGCTGTTTTGCAGCTCTAACATGCGGTATTTCTTTACCCACCCAGGGACAGCTTTTGGACGTCCCAATCGTCTGGGTCTCCCAATAGAGCGCTGAAGAAGAAGGGAATTTTGTTACTTACCGTAAATTCCTTTTCTTCTAGCTCTTATTGGGAGACCCAGCACCCGCCCTGTTGTCCTTCGGGATTTTTTTGTTGTTTGCGGGTACACATGTTGTTCATGTTGAACGGTTTTTCAGTTCTCCGATGTTACTCGGAGTTAATTTGTTTAAACCAGTTATTGGCTTTCCTCCTTCTTGCTTTGGCACTAAAACTGGAGAACCCGTGATACCACGGGGGGGTATAGCCAGAAGGGGAGGGGCCTTACACTTTTTAGTGTAGTGCTTTGTGTGGCCTCCGGAGGCAGTAGCTATACCCCAATCGTCTGGGTCTCCCAATAAGAGCTAGAAGAAAAGGAATTTACGGTAAGTAACAAAATTCCCTTCATTCCAGGCCGCGCTTTTGTTAGTTTTTTGACCATTTTCTGCCTTTTAACCTGTTTTGAAAAAAAAACACAGAAAAAGAAACCGCTCTCCCCGACAGCAGGTCAGATTACAGCGCAGCAGCCCCCACGATTAAGGGGCAGCGCAGGTGCAAAATGCCAAATCCCAGGCCACTTACCCGCTCTGATGTGTACACAATGTACACATACAGGTCAGGTTTGGCCTTAAGGCTATGTGCCCACGGGAACTTGTTTGTGCGGATTTTGCCGCGGAAAACCTGCGGATTTTTCTGGATTTTCTAGATAAATCCGCAGGTTTTAGCATGTACAGTCACTCCCCATGTTATCCTATGGGACATGGGGAGTGCTGTGTCCACGCTGCGGAAAGTGCAGTTGCCGACCATGCTGCGGATGTAGGCATCCACATGTATAATTGCTTGTCAATTATTCATGCGGAATTACCTGCGGATGTCCCGGCCCTCCGCTATGGAGATAAGAGGCCGGGACGTCCGCAGGTAAGCCACATTGAATCTCCGCATGTTTCACGCAGCTATTCCGCTGTAATCTAGCAGCTAAAAATATCTGCGGACGCTGGCGAGCAGCTGCGGGAAACATGCGCTTGTACCTGCGGATACATCTGCAGGTACAAGCGCCCGTGGGCACATAGCCTTAGAGTCCGTGTTACTCATCAGCGCTGAGGGCGTGCGGCTGCTTCCATGACTTCTGCACAACCCACAATGTTTGAAAGATGGGTCATTTAAGCCCAGCTCAGGCGAGAGGACGCTGCTCTGGGAGCATCTGACAATGCTACACAAACGCCTGCTGTACAACTCAACTCTATTTCTTCGCTGCAGCACTACTACATGAGACTCCATTGCAAACCCAGCTCTGTAACACCAGTCGCTCTTCACTGAGTCACTGTTGCTGCAGCCCTTTTGCTACCTCTGCATCTATTGCAAACTCATCCCAGCTACACTGGCTCCTCTGTGCGGAGTCAGCCCTGCTGGGGCACTTTGCCAGTTCTGATTCAGATCCAGCTCTACTACATCAGTTTCTCATTACTGAGTCATCTATGCCACACTGAGCCAACTCTGCATCTGCATCACAACTCAGTCCTGCTACGTTGGTTCCATTTTGTGGAGTCAATGTTCCTATATCACTGTGCCAGCATCGCAACATTGCGCTCCAATGCAAACTTATATAGGGGTCCAGCTCTCCAAGTGCTGCAGGGTGACAGCGTCTATCACTTGGGTACGGTGCCCCCTCTTATATGGGGTCCAGCTCTCTATGTGAGACGTAACACTGAGGTTTTGCAGGGTGACAGCGTCCATCACTGGGGTACGGTGCCCCCTCTTATATGGGGTCCAGCTCTCTATGTGAGACGTAACACTGAGGTTTTGCAGGGTGACAGCGTCCATCACTGGGGTACGGTGCCCCCTCTTATATGGGGTCCAGCTCTCTATGTGAGACGTAACACTGAGGTGTTGCAGGGTGACAGCGTCTATCACTGGGGTACGGTGCCCCCTCTTATATGGGGTCCAGCTCTCTATGTGAGACGTAACACTGAGGTTTTGCAGGGTGACAGCGTCCATCACTGGGGTACGGTGCCCCCTCTTATATGGGGTCCAGCTCTCTATGTGAGACGTAATACTGAGTGTAATACTTATTATATGTTCTGAGGATTTCGATAGCGTAGGGCAATGATCAGCAGAGACGAGTTATTGATACAAGATGTTTTATAATCTGTAACCACGGTAGATAACAACGGAACAAACACAGCAATACAAATACACACAATACCTTCCCAAAACGGAGCGGAGGGAATTCCCGGGGCCACGCACCGGACTCCCCCAGGGAGACCACCAGAGCGAACCCCTATACAGGGACTGTCCGGCAATCACCCCGGAAGGCCTAAATGCGCAGCAGCCGGGACACAAGGGGCAAGCGGTAAAAGTCCAGGAGTGTCCGTACGGGATGATTGTCCAGAGTGGTTACGACCAGAGAGAACAGGGCAGAGTGCTGACCGAAGATGGCAGACGGAATCCGGGCACAGCTTGAGAAACCGGGTAAGGTCCAGAGTCGGTCGGTCGGTAGTCTTTAGGAGGATCCAAAAGCAATCAGGATTAGCAGCAGCAAAGCAGGAGCACACAGCAAGCAGTATACTCAGGCACTGGACTGGGCTGAGAGGCGGCCTTTTAAGCAGCTGGACAGGAAGTAGGGCAACAGAACCTTAAAACTCCATGTTAACTGAGGGCAAGCTCATTCAAAAGAGAACTGGAAAACCTGGAAACCTGACATTACTCCCCCCCCCAGAGACGGCCTCAGGACGGATCAGGGCCCGGCTTGTCCGGGAACCGTCGATGAAACTGAGCGATCTTCCGGGGTGCCCGAATGTTACCCACCGGTTCCCAGGAATCGTCCTCGGGGGCGTACCCCTGCCAACGTACCAGATATTGAAGCCGACGACGATGGAGCCGGGAGTCAATAATGTCCTCAACCACGAACTGCTCCTCGCCGTCGACCATCACAGGCGGAGGAGGAGGCACAACACGACCACGAAACGTATTAGGGGAGACAGGTTTGAGGAGAGACACATGAAAGACCGGGTGTACCTTTAGATGGTGCGGCAACCGTAGCCGACAGGCCACAGGGCTCACGATCCCGGTGATCTTAAATGGACCGATGAATTTTTGTCCCAGCTTCTGCGAAGGAACACCCAATCTCAGGTTTTTGGTGGACAACCATACAGAGTCCCCTACCTTGTACATGGGTGCCGGTTTCCGGTGAGTGTCGGCCGACCTCTTGTAACGCTCCTGGGCCGTAGCCACAGTGTCCTTCAGAACCTCCAGATTTTGTCGTAGCTCTGTCAATCTGTCCTCCACCGCTGGCACCGAAACCGCAACCGGTGACCTAGGCAAAACATTCGGATGGTAACCTAAGTTAGCGAAAAAGGGCGTTACCTTAGTGGAGCTGCTCTGAGTGTTGTTATATGAGAACTCCGCCAACGGAAGCATCTTCAACCAATCGTCTTGGAGATGGCTGACATAACATCGAAGGTATTGTTCCAGGGTTTGATTCGTCCGTTCGGTTTGCCCATTTGTCTGAGGATGGTATGCAGAAGACAAACAGACATCAATCTGGAGTGCCGTACAAAACCCCTTCCAGAATCTAGACGTGAACTGCACGCCCCGGTCAGAGATGATCTCGTCTGGTACCCCATGCAATCGGAATACATTCTGGATAACCAAATCCACTGTTTCTGCGGCTGAGGGAAGACCGGTACACGGAATGAAGTGAGCAGCTTTAGTCAATCGATCTACCACCACTAAAATGGTATTGTGTCCGCATGAGACTGGCAACTCCACAATAAAATCCATGGAGATAGACCCCCAAGGGCGAGATGGCACGGGTAACGGTTGGAGGAGTCCCGTAGGAGCCACACGAGGGACCTTGCACCGGGCACAAACCACACATGAGTGGACATAGTCCTTCACATCCTTTAAGCAAGTAGGCCACCAGAAAAAACGGCTCAGAAATTCTTGCGTCTTCTGTACCCCCCCTATGACCAGCCAACACGGAGTCATGGACCAACTTGAGAACCCGAAGTCTTACGGCCTCCGGGACATAAATGCGTCGCTCTCTCAACCACACACCATTCCGAAGAACAAGCGTTACATCATTCGGGGGGGCAGCAAGAAATACGTCACCATCATAGGCCAGCTTGATGTCCTTCCACAAGTCCTGGTCCTGGAGTACTCCAACGAAATTGGCATCCGATAACACGGTCTGAGACGGGGTTCCAGGCACGGAGTCCACGGCGTGGATTCGGGACAAGGCATCGGCTTTCCCATTACGTGAACCTGGACGGTATGTAACGACAAAATTGAATTGGTTAAGAAATAGGCTCCAACGGGCTTGCCGTGGAGACAGGCACCTGGCAGACTTAAGAAATTCCAGATTACGATGATCCGTGAGTACTATCACTTGCTGCGCGGCTCCCTGTAAGTGGTGTCTCCATTCCTTGAAAGCGGAAATAATCGCCAATAATTCCTTGTCCGCAATGTCGTAGTTCCTTTCTGCAGGGGACAACCGGCGGGAAAAGAAGGCACACGGATGCAAGAGACTCTTGTCCCCGGTCCTTTGAGAAAGAATGGCCCCTAATGCATAGTCGGAAGAGTCGACCTCCACGATAAAGGGAAGTGCGGGATTCGGATGGACTAATATTGGCGCTGAGGTAAAACATACCTTGAGACGATGGAATGCTTCCTGGGCCTGGGCGGACCACACAAACTTCTGTCCTTTCTTGGTTAACAGAGTGATGGGACGGACAATCTCTGAAAAGTTACGGATAAAGCGTCGGTAAAAGTTGGCAAAACCGACAAAACGTTGTACCTCCTTGATGTTTCCCGGTTCCGGCCAGTCCAGAATGGCTTGTATCTTGCTAGATTCCATGTTTAGTCCCTGAGGAGAGATGACATAACCTAAGAATTGTATTTGTGAGCAGTGGAACTCGCATTTCTCCAGCTTAATGTACAGGTGGTTTTCCCTCAGACGGGTAAGTACGGTCTTGACGTGCTCCTGGTGTTCCTGTAGAGAATCAGAAAAGATTAGGATATCGTCCAGATAGATCACCATGAATTGGTCCATGATATCCCTAAAAATATCGTTAACTAGATGTTGAAATGCCGCGGGGGCGTTACAAAGTCCAAAAGGCATCACTAGGTACTCAAAATGTCCGTACCGACATCGGAACGCGGTCTTCCACTCGTCTCCGGGACGTATACGAAGCAGATTATATGCCCCACGGAGGTCCAATTTGGTGAATATTTTTGCCTGTTGGACCCTCTCCAATAGCTCAGGAATCAACGGTAACGGATACCGGTTCCGGATGGTTATTTTATTCAGTTCCCGGTAGTCAATACAGGGTCTCAGAGTCCCCTCCTTCTTTTTCACGAAAAAGATGGGTGCCCCTGCGGGGGAGGTAGACGGACGAATAAATCCCTTGGCTAGGCTTTCATCAATATACTCTTTTAGTGCTGCTAGCTCAGGTGCCGCCAACGGGTAGACATGACCAAACGGAATCTCCGCCCCTGGGAGTAAGTCTATGGGGCAATCATACGGTCTATGCGGGGGAAGTCGGTCGGCTTTTCTTTTGTCGCATATATCAGCGAAGTCACGGTAAACTGGGGGTAAAACAGGTACCTGTACAGTGCTCTCCGTATTTGGTGGTACTGGAACCGGAACAGCTGGACTAATGGTCGGAATATTCTGCGGTGGGAAGGATATTTCCTTAGTTTCCCAATCGATGACCGGATTTGTAGACCGTAGCCACGGAATACCTAAAATAATCGGAAAATGAGGAGATGAAATTAGCATGAAAACAAGGGTCTCCTGCTGACCTGGCTTCATGACGCATTCTAGCGGTATGGTTTCTCGATCGACTGGTCCAGAGATTAACGGAGATCCGTCTACCGTCTCCATGGTAACCGGTGAGGATCTTTGCTGAGTCCGGATACCGTGTTTCCTGGCAAAAGAAGAGTCCATGAAATTTCCCCCTGCCCCAGAGTCTATCATTGCAGAGGTAGGCATTAGCTGTCCCTCCCACCGGATCTGAATGGGGAGCGAGCAATGGGTATATTTCCCTTCCGAGTCCTTCGGTGAGGTTGACATTACAGTCAAGGGAAATACCGCATCCAAGTGTCCACTTGCCTCAGAGATATCGGACTCTGCGTCCGTGTTGTCACATTCTGCCAGGGCTGCCAATACCTTATTTGGGCGATTCGGACGTTTCGGGCAGTCGATCAAGAAATGGTCCGATTGACCGCAATAGAAACACAAACGCTCACGGAGCCGGTGTTCGCGACGTTCATTGGTCTCTCGCTTTTGCAGAGAGTCTACTTGCATGGGAACGTCCTCGGCCTCCCGTGGCGTCCTGAGAGCGGGTTCTCTGGAAGGAAATGTAAAGTTGTTTACACGGTTTACAGCCGCCCATTTTTCCGGTCTACGTTCCGTCAAGCGGGTATCAATACGCACACAGTGCTGGAGAAACAGTTCAAAATCCCCTGGAGATTCGGAACGAGCTAACTCGTCCTTGATGGTACCGGACAACCCCTTTCTGAAAACAGACAATAATGCATTGTTTCCCCAGTCGGTGTCTACCACTAACCTCTTAAATTCAGTGGCGTATTCAACGACAGAACGCTTTCCCTGACGTAAGGAAAGGAGAGCCGATTCAGCGGTAGCACGGCGATTCGGATCATCAAACATTTGCGCCATTGCGGTCAGAAAATCATCTAGGTGATTTAAACGGATGTCTCGGTTCTCTATCATAGGATTAGCCCAAGCCAGTGCTCGTGAGGTTAATAACATAATTATACATAACACTTTGGACCGGTCAGAACGGTAATAATCAGCATGTACATCAAAAAACAATATACATTGGTTCACAAATCCACGAAACTGACCACGGTCACCATTGAAACGGAATGGGGGTAACCTAGGCATACCGGCAGCTGATACGGACGTAGTGGGGGGCGGCTTCCTGAGCCTCCACTCTGACTTGCAAATCCTGAATAGCCGGACCCAGTACCTGGTGATCATGGCCCAGCTGTGCCTCCACATCTCTAAGTTTAGTCTGCACCGCCTCCATCTCCTGCTGCAGGGAGTTAATCATAGAAAAGAGCTGATCTACTCCTCGTGTCTCAGTCATTGCCCCAGCGAAATCCTCTTTTTTGGGCCTGAGTATAATGTAATACTTATTATATGTTCTGAGGATTTCGATAGCGTAGGGCAATGATCAGCAGAGACGAGTTATTGATACAAGATGTTTTATAATCTGTAACCACGGTAGATAACAACGGAACAAACACAGCAATACAAATACACACAATACCTTCCCAAAACGGAGCGGAGGGAATTCCCGGGGCCACGCACCGGACTCCCCCAGGGAGACCACCAGAGCGAACCCCTATACAGGGACTGTCCGGCAATCACCCCGGAAGGCCTAAATGCGCAGCAGCCGGGACACAAGGGGCAAGCGGTAAAAGTCCAGGAGTGTCCGTACGGGATGATTGTCCACAGTGGTTACGACCAGAGAGAACAGGGCAGAGTGCTGACCGAAGATGGCAGACGGAATCCGGGCACAGCTTGAGAAACCGGGTAAGGTCCAGAGTCGGTCGGTCGGTAGTCTTTAGGAGGATCCAAAAGCAATCAGGATTAGCAGCAGCAAAGCAGGAGCACACAGCAAGCAGTATACTCAGGCACTGGACTGGGCTGAGAGGCGGCCTTTTAAGCAGCTGGACAGGAAGTAGGGCAACAGAACCTTAAAACTCCATGTTAACTGAGGGCAAGCTCATTCAAAAGAGAACTGGAAAACCTGGAAACCTGACACTGAGGTGTTGCAGGGTGACAGCGTCCATCACTGGGGTACGGTGCCCCCTCTTATATGGGGTCCAGCTCTCTATGTGAGACGTAATACTGAGGTGTTGCAGGGTGACAGCGTCCATCACTGGGGTACGGTGCCCCCTCTTATATGGGGTCCAGCTCTCTATGTGAGACGTAACACTGAGGTGTTGCAGGGTGACAGCGTCCATCACTGGGGTACGGTGCCCCCTCTTATATGGGGTCCAGCTCTCTATGTGAGATGTAACACTGAGGTGTTGCAGGGTGACAGCGTCCATCACTGGGGTACGGTGCCCCCTCTTATATGGGGTCCAGCTCTCTATGTGAGATGTAACACTGAGGTGTTGCAGGGTGACAGCGTCCATCACTGGGGTACGGTGCCCCCTCTTATATGGGGTCCAGCTCTCTATGTGAGACGTAACACTGAGGTGTTGCAGGGTGACAGCGTCCATCACTGGGGTACGGTGCCCCCTCTTATATGGGGTCCAGCTCTCTATGTGAGACGTAATACTGAGGTGTTGCAGGGTGACAGCGTCCATCACTGGGGTACGGTGCCCCCTCTTATATGGGGTCCAGCTCTCTATGTGAGACGTAACACTGAGGTGTTGCAGGGTGACAGCGTCTATCACTGGGGTACGGTGCCCCCTCTTATATGGGGTCCAGCTCTCTATGTGAGATGTAACACTGAGGTGTTGCAGGGTGACAGCGTCCATCACTGGGGTACGGTGCCCCCTCTTATATGGGGTCCAGCTCTCTATGTGAGATGTAACACTGAGGTGTTGCAGGGTGACAGCGTCCATCACTGGGGTACGGTGCCCCCTCTTATATGGGGTCCAGCTCTCTATGTGAGACGTAACACTGAGGTGTTGCAGGGTGACAGCGTCCATCACTGGGGTACGGTGCCCCCTCTTGCAGCAATGTAAATGCTGGCACTGAGCAATATCATGGAAAGCTTTTATCTTATAAAGAAACTGTCATTATGTGCCGTCGCTAATGGTTTCCAGAACTAGAGGCACAGACAGTGGGGACCCGGGGACCCCGTCTTCTTCACCTCTTTTTATATTATCAAGAGCAAAAAGCTGCCATGAAAGTCGTCCCCCCTTCTTCAGGACCCTTTTCTTCTTATACAGACCGCACACAGATTACTTGTGATAAATGCGGCTCCTGATTCACATCCGAGTCATTCCAGATAAAGACCAGTAGATGGTAAACACCATAAACTGCGTTCACTGATCATTCATCTGTGATCATTGCTCAGAAGATGTGAGGTTAGCAGCTGATACTAGAGGGCCAATCTCACCAGCCAAGAAGGAGAGTAACCTGTACCCCGCACTGCGAGCCTGACCATTCATGTAACCTGTACCCCGCACTGCGAGCCTGGCCGTGCATGTAACCTGTACCCCGCACTGCGAGCCTGGCCGGGCATGTAACCTGTATCCCGTACTGTGAGCCTGGCCGGGCATGTGACCTGTACCCCGCACTGCGAGCCTGGCCGTGCATGTAACCTGTACCCCGCACTGCGAGCCTGGCCGTGCATGTAACCTGTACCCCGCACTGCGAGCCTGACCGTGCATGTAACCTGTACCCCGCACTGCGAGCCTGGCCGTGCATGCAACCTGTACCCCGCACTGCGAGCCTGGCCGGGCATGTAACCTGTACCCCGTACTGCGAGCCTGGCCGGGCATGTGACCTGTACCCCGCACTGCGAGCCTGGCCGGGCATGTGACCTGTACCCCGCACTGCGAGCCTGGCCGTGGATGTAACCTGTACCCCGCACTGCGAGCCTGGCCGGGCATGTGACCTGTACCCCGCACTGCGAGCCTGGCCGTGCATGTAACCTGTACCCCGCACTGCGAGCCTGGCCGTGCATGTAACCTGTACCCCACACTGCGAGCCTGGCCGTGGATGCAACCTGTACCCCGCACTGCGAGCCTGGCCGTGGATGCAACCTGTACTCCGCACTGCGAGCCTGGCCGGGCATGTAACCTGTACCCCGCACTGCGAGCCTGGCCGGGCATGTAACCTGTACCCCGTACTGCGAGCCTGGCCGGGCATGTAACCTGTACCCCGCACTGCGAGCCTGGCCGTGGATGTAACCTGTACCCCGCACTGCGAGCCTGGTTGTGCATGTAACCTGTACCCCGCACTGCGAGCCTGGCAGTGCATGTAACCTGTACCCCGCACTGCGAGCCTGGCCGGGCATGTAACCTGTACCCCGCACTGCGAGCCTGGCCGGGCATGTAACCTGTACCCCGCACTGCGAGCCTGGCCGGGCATGTAACCTGTACCCCGCACTGCGAGCCTGGCCGTGGATGCAACCTGTACCCCGCACTGCGAGCCTGGCCGGGCATGTGACCTGTACCCCGCACTGCGAGCCTGGCCGTGCATGTGACCTGTACCCCGCACTGCGAGCCTGGCCGTTCATGTAACCTGTACCCCGCACTGCGAGCCTGGCCGTTCATGTAACCTGTACCCCGCACTGCGAGCCTGACCGTGCATGTAACCTGTACCCCGCACTGCGAGCCTGACCGTGCATGTAACCTGTACCCCGCACTGCAAGCCTGGCCGGGCATGTAACCTGTACCCCGCACTGCAAGCCTGGCCGGGCATGTAACCTGTACCTTGCACTGCGAGCCTGGCCGTGCATGTGACCTGTACCCCGCACTGCAAGCCTGACCGGGCATGTAACCTGTACCCCGCACTGCGAGCCTGGCTGTCCCGAAGCCGAGCATCCCTGAGTCCTCTCCTCTCCGGTGCTCACTACTGTGTGACCTCTCCCGAGAAAACCATACAGAGGTAACGTGTGATCCAAGCTGCTCCTGGAGAATCGCCTGTCCATGTATTACAGCGGTCATTACTGGGAACAATAATTATCCTTCTACAGCCCCCAAACTTACAGCGCTCAGTCCTTACTGTACTTGTGGGTCGTGGAGGAGCTGATTTATGTGACTGCGTTTCGTCATTTCCTTGGATTTCAGCTTCTAATCCGCTTGTAAAGCTGAAGATACAGAAAATGTCACGACCAACACATGTAAGATAAGGAAATATTCATGGTTTTAATACCGCTTCCTTATCTCTGCCACGCCAGCATATTTTTTGCAATACATTTTAGAGGCAAGTGAAAGGCAGCAGAATCTATAACCCGTCACGTGTCTGTCTTGATGGCTGAGGACAGGCTTTGCATCTGCCGACCTTCTCAGCGTGTTTATCCTCCTGGTCCGCATAGGGAAATCTTCATTGTCAGACGCGTTTCACCAGCAAGGCTATGTAATGAGTTCACGCCAATGTCAAAATGCCAAACATAAGACGAGCGCTAGGATTCTCTCCAGCAGCGATTACTGCATATCCTTCTGCAAGCTAGTCCTCTGCCGTACAGCTGCTCTGAGGATCCTTGGTGAGGGACACTTACCCCGCTTGGTCCATTGCCCCTCGGTACCGGGTGGGAAGTATGTGCCGACCTCCTGTGTACCGAGGAGCGGCACTGTTACCAAGCAAAGGTCATAGAAAGGGAACACTCGGGGGGGAAACGCCACGTCCTACTATCCTGCGTACCATGATACAGAAGCCCCCATGGGAGTAAGGTTCCTTTTTTACAAAATGAAATATTCATTAATTTCTGCACAATGGACTGTTTTGCCCCAAACACATTCATGTTATTGATGGGGGAGGCAGTAAGCGGCTGCCAGACACACTTGTCTGCAGTTTATTCTCTGTGAGAACAAAGGATTGGGCATGTTAACATTCGGCATGTCTGTTTTTTCTCTTGTTTGACATTAGTCATTTGGTCCCAGTGAAAATCATCTGCTTCAGTTGACATTGTTCCAGTGAATGAGAAATGAAATGTAAGGACGAGTATTTACCGACACGACTGTAATAACAGGGCAGAGACACAGCAGAGGAATCCTGCCCCTGCAATGGGTACTGTGCGTACGGAGGGGACTGGGGCCTGTGCATGGGGGTGGAGGGAAAACTCACACACCTTCTAGGATGACATTCTGAAGCTGGTGTCTTTCCTGTGGATGCGGGCTGTTTCCCGTGGATACTGGCCTCCATTCCGTGGACGCTGGCTGTTTCCCATGGACACGGTCCTCTTTTCCGTGGATACGGGCTGTTTCCCATGGACGCTGGCTGTTTCCCATGGATACGGGCCTCTTTCCCGTGGACGCTGGCTGTTTCCCATGGATACGGGCCTCTTTCCCGTGGACGCGGGCTGTTTCCCAATGATGTGGACTGCTTCCCATTACCTCCCGGTGATGTTAATGGTGGAGATGCCATTCTCTTCCTCCGTCTTGTGCGGTCAGACTCTTTCTGGGTGGAGAGTTATTGCTTTTGGAGAGTTATTGCTTTTGGAGAGTTATTGCTTTTGGAGAGTTTTTGCTTTTGGAGAGTTTTTGCTTTCTTTGTCGCTCCATTGGGAGACCCAGACAATTGGGTGTATAGCTTCTGCCTCCGGAGGCCACACAAAGTATTACACTTAAAAGTGTAAAGCCCCTCCCCTTCTGCCTATACACCCCCCGTGCATCACGGGTTCCTCAGTTTTCATGCTTTGTGCGAAGGAGGCAGACATCCACGCATAGCTCCACAGCTTAGTCAGCAGCAGCTGCTGACTATGTCGGATGGAAGAAAAGAGGGCCCATAACAGGGCCCCCAGCATGCTCCCTTCTCACCCCACTCTTGTCGGCGGTGTTGTTAAGGTTGAGGTATCCATTGCGGGTACGGAGGCTGGAGCCCACATGCTGTTTTCCTTCCCCATCCCTTTAGGGCTCTGGGTGAAGTGGGATCCTAATCGGTCTCCAGGCACTGAGACCGTGCTCCATCCACAGCCCCTGGGGACTCTGCTGGACAAGGAGCCGAGTATCGTCAGGGACAAGGCCCTGCTACTTTGAGGTACTCTGTGTCCCCGTGGGGACCGCGCACAGAAACACTCCAGCATTGCTGGGTGTGTTAGTGCGCCAGGGACCGCAGCGCTGACCGCGCTTGTGCCATCACACACTGCAGCATGGCTGGGTGTGTTAGTTTACTGGGGACTACCGCGCGCTGCCATTTCACACTGCAGCGCGGCTGGGAGTGTTAGTACGCCGGGGACTACCGCGCCAACCGCGCTTATACGCCGGCCGCGCTTATAACTTTAGTCCCCGGCTTTTGCGGCCTAGTCTCACTCTTTTCCCGCCCCCAGGCCTGCCAGTCAGGGGAAGGGCGGGACGCTGTACGGACGTCAGCACTGAGGGCTGGAACATGCTTTGCATACTCCACCCCCCTCACTGTGCACAGTGGGGCACCAGATTCCCGCACTTTTTAGGGCACGCCCACGGCCCCCTCCTCTCCTCAGGACGCCGGCAGCCATTCCTGTCAACTCTTCTGACGTTGGAGAGGGGAGACAAGCTCTGGGAGACCCAGGCAGGGATTCTGGTGACCACACAACCGCTTTGAGCGGGCGGTAAGCAGCACCTGAGGTGCTGGCCCCACTAGTGCAGAAGTGTACATCTAGATTATATGATTATAGGCTATACTTTACACTGTATGGTGCACGGTTGATTTTTGGATATATACCCTCCTGGATTGCTCAGAGGAGACAACAGCATGTCGTCCGCAAAAAGCAAGGGTGCCAAAGCACAGGCTTACTATGCTGCCTGCGCCGCATGTACGGCTATACTACCGGCAGGTTCCACTGACCCTCATTGTGTGCAATGCTCGGCCCCTGTGGCACTTACTCAGCCGGAGCCTCTGCTAAGGGTGGCCCAGGGGGAACCACCTGCTAACACTGTCCAGGTGACGGGGACGGAGTTTGCAGTTTTTACTGATAGACTTTGAGACTATGGCTAAGATACTAGAAGCCTTGCAGTCCAGACCGGTATCTCAGACCATGGGCACTGTGGAATCATTGCACCCTGGTCCCCCTCAGTTGGAACAACAATGTCCTCCCGGGGTGTCTCATAGATCCCAGGGTGAGGTCTCTGACACGGACCGCAGCCCCAGACCGCCTAAGCGAGCTCGCTGGGAAATTCCCTCGACATCATCACATTGTTCAGGGTCTCAGCGGGAGGACTCTCTGTATGATGAAGCGGAGGTAGCTGATCAGGATTCTGATCCTGAAGCCGCTCTCAACCTTGATACTCCTGATGGGGACGCCATAGTGAATGATCTTATCGCGTCCATCAATCAAATGTTGGATATTTCTCCCTCAGCTCCTCCAGTGGAGGAGTCAGCTTCTCAGCAGGAGAAATTCCGTTTCAGGTTTCCCAAGCGTACAACGAGTATGTTTCTGGACCACTCTGACTTCAGAGAGGCAGTCCAGAATCACCATGCTTGTCCAGATAAGCGTTTTTCCAAGCGCCTTAAGGATACACGTTATCCCTTCCCCCCTGACGTGGTCAAGGGCTGGACTCAGTGTCCCAAGGTGGATCCTCCAATCTCCAGACTGGCGGCTAGATCCATAGTTGCAGTTGAAGATGGGGCTTCACTCAAAGATGCCACTGACAGACAGATGGAGCTCTGGTTGAAATCCATCTATGAAGCTATCGGCGCGTCTTTTGCTCCAGCATTCGCAGCCGTATGGGCACTCCAAGCTATCTCAGCGGGTCAAGCGCAAATTGACGCAGTCACACGTACGTCTGCGCCGCAAGTGGCGTCCATAACCTCTCAAACGTCGGCATTTGCGTCCTACGCTATTAATGCTGTCCTGGACTCTGCGAGCCGTACGGCGGTTGCAGCCGACAATTCGGTGGCAATACGCACGGCCTTGTGGCTACGGGAATGGAAGGCAGATTCGGCTTCCAAAAAGTGCTTAACCAGTTTGCCATTTTCTGGCGACCGTTTGTTTGGTGAGCGATTGGATGAAATCATCAAACAATCCAAGGGAAAGGATACATCCTTACCCCAGGCCAAACCAAACATACCCCAACAGAGGAGGGGACAGTCGAGGTTTCGGTCCTTTCGGGGCGCGGGCAGGTCCCAATTCTCCTCGTCCAAAAAGGCCTCAGAAGGATCAGAGGGACTCCGATTCATGGCGGTCTAAGTCACGTCCTAAAAAGACCGCCGGAGGTGCCGCTACCAAGGCGGCTTCCTCATGACTTACGGCCTCCTCACACCGCATCCTCGGTCGGTGGCAGGCTCTCCCGCTTTTGCGACACCTGGCTGCCACAGGTAAAAGACCGTTGGGTGAGAGACATTCTGTCTCACGGTTACAAGATAGAGTTCAGCTCTCGTCCTCCGACTCGATTCTTCAGAACATCTCCGCCTCCCGAGCGAGCCGATGCTCTTCTGCAGGCGGTGGGCACTCTGAAGGCAGAAGGAGTGGTGGTCCCGGTTCCTCTTCAGATTGCTCCAGAGCATCAGCGCTTCCTGCGCTTCGCCATAGGAGACGAACACCTCCAGTTCGCGGCACTGCCGTTCGGCCTGGCGACAGCCCCACGGGTTTTCACCAAGGTCATGGCTACAGTAGTTGCGGTCCTCCACTCTCAGGGTCACTCGGTGATCCCTTACTTAGACGATCTGCTGGTCAAGGCACCCTCTCAAGAGGCATGCCAACACAGCCTCAACGCTACTCTGGAGACTCTCCAGAGTTTCGGGTGGATCATCAATTTTCCAAAGTCAAATCTGACACCGGCCCAATCGCTGACATATCTTGGCATGGAGTTTCATACCCTCTCAGCAATGGTGATGCTCCCGCTGAACAAACAGCGGTCACTGCAGACAGGGTTGCAATCTCTCCTTCAAGGTCAGTCACACCCCTTGAGGCGCCTCATGCACTTCCTAGGGAAGATGGTGGCAGCAATGGAGGCAGTCCCTTTCGCGCAGTTTCACCTGCGTCCTCTTCAATGGGACATCCTACGCAAATGGGACAGGAAGTCGACGTCCCTCGACAGGAACGTCTCCCTCTCTCAGGCAGCCAAAGCTTCCCTTCGGTGGTGGCTTCTTCCCACTTCATTGTCGAAGGGGAAATCCTTCCTACCCCCATCCTGGGCGGTGGTCACGACGGACGCGAGTCTGTCAGGGTGGGGAGCGGTCTTTCTCCACCACAGGGCTCAGGGTACGTGGACTCAGCAAGAGTCCTCCCTTCAGATCAATGTTCTGGAGATCAGGGCAGTGTATCTTGCCCTAAAAGCGTTCCAGCAGTGGCTGGAAGGCAAGCAGATCCGAATTCAGTCGGACAACTCCACAGCGGTGGCTTACATCAACCACCAAGGCGGAACACGCAGTCGGCAAGCCTTCCAGGAAGTCCGGCGGATTTTGATGTGGGTGGAAGCCACGGCCTCCACCATATCCGCAGTTCACATCCCGGGCGTAGAAAACTGGGAAGCAGACTTTCTCAGTCGCCAGGGCATGGACGCAGGGGAATGGTCCCTTCACCCGGACGTGTTCAGGAGATCTGTTGCCGCTGGGGGATGCCGGACGTCGACCTAATGGCGTCCCGGCACAACAACAAGGTCACGGCATTCATGGCACGATCTCACGATCACAGAGCTCTGGCGGCAGACGCCTTAGTTCAGGATTGGTCGCAGTTTCAACTCCCTTATGTGTTTCCACCTCTGGCACTGTTGCCCAGAGTGTTACGCAAGATCAGGGCCGACTGCCGCCGCGCCATCCTCGTCGCTCCAGACTGGCCGAGGAGGTCGTGGTACCCGGATCTGTGGCATCTCACGGTGGGCCAACCGTGGGCACTACCAGACCGTCCAGACTTGCTGTCTCAAGGGCCGTTTTTCCATCTGAATTCTGCGGCCCTCAACCTGACTGTGTGGCCATTGAGTCCTGGATCCTAGCGTCTTCAGGGTTATCTCAAGAGGTCATTGCCACTATGAGACAGGCCAGGAAACCAACGTCTGCCAAGATCTACCACAGGACGTGGAGGATATTCCTATCTTGGTGCTCTGATCAGGGATTTTCTCCCTGGCCATTTGGATTGCCCACTTTTCTTTCCTTTCTTCAATCAGGATTGGAAAAAGGTTTGTCGCTCGGCTCCCTTAAGGGACAAGTCTCAGCGCTCTCTGTGTTCTTTCAGAAGCGTCTCGCCAGGCTTTCTCAGGTACGCACGTTCCTGCAGGGGGTTTGTCACATAGTCCCTCCTTACAGGCGGCCGTTAGAACCCTGGGATCTGAACAGGGTTCTGATGGCCCTTCAGAAGGCACCTTTTGAGCCTTTGAAGGATATTTCTCTTTCTCGCCTTTCGCAGAAGGTGGTCTTCCTAGTAGCAGTCACATCACTTCGGAGAGTGTCTGAGCTATCAGCGCTGTCATGCAAAGCCCCCTTCCTGGTGTTTCACCAGGACAAGGTGGTCCTGCGCCCGGTTCCGGAATTCCTTCCTAAGGTGGTATCCACCTTTCATCTCAATCAGGATATCTCCTTACCTTCTTTTTGTCCTCATCCAGTTCATCAATGTGAAAGGGATTTGCATTTGTTAGATCTGGTGAGAGCGCTCAGAATCTACATTTCCCGTACGGCGCCCCTGCGCCGTTCTGATGCGCTCTTTGTCCTTGTCGCTGGCCAGCGTAAGGGGTCACAGGCTTCCAAATCCACCCTGGCTCGGTGGATCAAGGAACCAATTCTCGAAGCCTACCGTTCTTCTGGACTTCCGGTTCCCTCAGGGCTAAAGGCCCATTCTACCAGAGCCGTGGGTGCGTCCTGGGCATTACGACACCAGGCTACGGCTCAGCAGGTGTGCCAGGCGGCTACCTGGTCGAGTCTGCACACTTTCACCAAACACTATCAGGTGCATACCTATGCTTTGGCGGATGCCAGCCTAGGTAGACTAGTCCTTCAGGCGGCGGTTGCCCACCTGTAGGAACGGGCCGTTTTACGGCTCTATTATGAGGTATTATTTTACCCACCCAGAGACAGCTTTTGGACGTCCCAATTGTCTGGGTCTCCCAATGGAGCGACAAAGAAGAAGGGAATTTTGTTTACTTACCGTAAATTCCTTTTCTTCTAGCTCCAATTGGGAGACCCAGCACCCGCCCATGTTCCCTTCGGGCTGTTGTCTTTTCGTGTACACATGTTGTTCATGTGGAATGGTTTCAGTTCTCCGAAATTTCTTCGGATTGAAGTTACTTTAAACCAATTTATTTGCTTTCCTCCTTCCTGCTTTTGCACTAAAACTGAGGAACCCGTGATGCACGGGGGGGTGTATAGGCAGAGGGGAGGGGTTACACTTTTAAGTGTAATACTTTGTGTGGCCTCCGGAGGCAGAAGCTATACACCCAATTGTCTGGGTCTCCCAATTGGAGCTAGAAGAAAAGGAATTTACGGTAAGTAAACAAAATTCCCTTCTTTGGAGAGTTTTTGCTTTTGGAGAGTTTTTGCTTTTGGAGAGGTATTGCTTTGAAGCCGCCGTCCGTGTGAATTGTAATATAGTAATTGCTTATTTGTCATTTCTTCTCACCCTTCACCTCCGCAGTTTTGGCTAGCACCCTCGGCAGTAGATCCTCACCATCCAGTTACTCTTTTCGGTACAATTAGGATCGGGCCTTGCTGTTCTATAAACCTCGCTCTGCAGAATGTTTCTTGTCTTCAGGCTCTCGGATGCTCGACAATCAATCATGTCACCGTTTCTTTACGCTCTACCGATGATATCAAGAGCCAGAGAGAAACCTTTCCAATAAACCCAGATTTTCACGCAGGACCATCAATCACTTTTCTCAGTAAATGGGAGAAATCTTAAGCCGTCCGCACATGTAATTTGTTGCGCAGATGATTCGACCTGTGTTAGGAATATACAGACGTTTCTTCTAGAGCTTGTGTAATTGTGGTGTAGGCGCGCGGCATGTGCTTCACCGATCGCTGACATTGGTTCTAGGCTCTCGCCTATAAACCGCTATCCACTGACCGGTCACTATATCGGAGACACCATAGTGTCGTGTGGACGTCTGACCCTCACAACCGCTGCAGTTTGGCACGGATTCACTGGATGGTGAAATGTTCTGCAGGAATTCTGACCAGAGCAGACGAGAGAGCATTTCACAGATACTGTATATTAATCGAGGTTGTGACAAGCTCTGAACACCTTAGAAGGGTCTCCCATCTCCAAGATCCTATCTCATATGTAGTAAGTGTAGTAATAATAATAATATTAGCAAATACCTCCAATTAGAAATGTAGTGTAGATCTCCTAATTCACTATGTCGCTTACCTCATGTGCAGGGCATTGCAGGACCTTAGATATCCATGGTTATGACCACTAGCAACTAACTGTGACCGTATATGTGGTCATAACCATGGATATCTGAGGTCCTGCAATGCCCTGAACATGAGGTAAACTACATAAAGAATCAGGAGAGCTATACTACATTTCTAATTGGAGGCATTTGCTAATATTATTCTTATTACACCAAGTGTATATTAAGATAAGATATTAGAGATGGGAATACCCCTTTAAGCCACAGATGGTCTATATAGGACTAAGGTCTGGCGACTGTGACATCTATGGACGTAGAGAAAACTATTTTCATATTCCTTGACCCAAAATACAATCTGATATGGGCGGAACGGTAACAGCAGGCACTGGAACGTGGATCCACTGGCCACGGAGCACGAGCTTACCCTGGAGGAGCATGACTAAGTGACTACCTGGCCTTCTCTACAGCCTATGGGTGTACGAATAGCTTTGTGCTGCAGTTTCCACCTCAAGACAGTCCCCAGATTCGCAAAAGCTGAAACTGATGGAAACAGGCGAGATGGAGTAGAGCCTCTGCCGGGACAGGATCAGGCAAACCGGCAAACCGGCAGCGTGGAAGCGGATACAGGTACTGATGAGACTGGATCAGGCACGGGTTCAGGTTCACACAGGAATACTTACAGTCAGCAACACAGGCTGGTACCAGGACACATGCATGGATGCAGGAACACGAGATGATACCGGGACACATGCATGGATGCAGGAACACGAGATGATACCGGGACACATGCATGGATGCAGGAACACGAGATGATACCGGGACACAGGCATGGATGCAGGATCACAGGCTAATACCGGGACACAGGCATGGATGCAGGAACACGAGATGATACCGGGACACATGCATGGATACAGGAACACAGGCTGATACCAGGACACATGCATGGATACAGGAACACAGGCTAATACCGGGACACATGCATGGATACAGGAACACAGGCTAATACCGGGACACAGGCATGGATACAGGAACACAGGCTAATACCGGGACACAGGCATGGATACAGGATCACAGGCTGATACCGGGACACAGGCATGGATACAGGAACACAGGCTAATACCGGGACACATGCATGGATACAGGAACACAGGCTAATACCAGGACACATGCATGGATACAGGAACACAGGCTAATACCAGGACACATGCATGGATACAGGAACACAGGCTGATACCGGGACACATGCATGGATACAGGAACACAGGCTAATACCGGGACACATGCATGGATACAGGAACACAGGCTAATACCAGGACACATGCATGGATACAGGATCACAGGCTGATACCGGGACACATGCATGGATACAGACTCACAGGCTAATACCAGGACACATGCATGGATACAGGAACACAGGCTAATACCAGGACACATGCATGGATACAGGATCACAGGCTAATACCAGGACACATGCATGGATACAGGAACACAGGCTGTTACCAGGACACATGCATGGATACAGGAACACAGGCTGATACCGGGACACATAAGATACAGGATCACAGGCTGATACCGGGACACATGCATGGATACAGGAACACAGGCTAATACCAGGACACATGCATGGATACAGGAACACAGGCTAATACCAGGACACAGGCATGGATACAGGAACACAGGCTGATACCAGGACACATGCATGGATACAGGATCACAGGCTAATACCGGGACACATGCATGGATACAGGAACACAGGCTAATACCAGGACACAGGCATGGATACAGGAACACAGGCTAATACCAGAACACAGGCATGGATACAGGAACACAGGCTGATACCGGGACACATGCATGGATACAGGAACACAGGCTAATACCGGGACACATGCATGGATACAGGAACACAGGCTAATACCAGGACACAGGCATGGATACAGGAACACAGGCTAATACCAGAACACAGGCATGGATACAGGAACACAGGCTGATACCAGGACACAGGCATGGATACAGGAACACAGGCTAATACCAGGACACATGCATGGATACAGGAACACAGGCTAATACCAGGACACATGCATGGATACAGGATCACAGGCTAATACCAGGACACATGCATGGATACAGGAACACAGGCTAATATCGGGACACAGGCATGGATACAGGATCACAGGCTGATACCAGGACACATGCATGGATACAGGATCACAGGCTAATACCAGGACACATGCATGGATACAGGAACACAGGCTAATACCAGGACACATGCATGGATACAGGAACACAGGCTGATACCAGGACACAGGCATGGATACAGGATCACAGGCTGATACCAGGACACATGCATGGATACAGGAACACAGGCTAATACCAGGACACAGGCATGGATACAGGAACACAGGCTGATACCGGGACACATGCATGGATACAGGAACACGAGATGATACCAGGACACATGCATGGATACAGGAACACAGGCTAATACCGGGACACATGCATGGATACAGGAACACAGGCTAATACCGGGACACAGGCATGGATACAGGAACACAGGCTGATACCGGGACACATGCATGGATACAGGAACACAGGCTGATACCGGGACACAGGCATGGATACAGGATCACAGGCTAATATCGGGACACAGGCATGGATACAGGATCACAGGCTGATACCAGGACACATGCATGGATACAGGAACACAGGCTAATATCGGGACACAGGCATGGATACAGGATCACAGGCTGATACCAGGACACATGCATGGATACAGGAACACAGGCTGATACCAGGACACATGCATGGATACAGGAACACAGGCTGATACCAGGACACATGCATGGATACAGGAACACAGGCTGATACCAGGACACAGGCATGGATACAGGATCACAGGCTAATACCAGGACACAGGCATGGATACAGGATCACAGGCTAATACCAGGACACAGGCATGGATACAGGATCACAGGCTAATACCAGGACACAGGCATGGATACAGGAACACAGGCTGATACCGGGACACATGCATGGATACAGGAACACAGGCTAATACCGGGACACATGCATGGATACAGGAACACAGGCTAATACCAGGACACATGCATGGATACAGGAACACAGGCTAATACCAGGACACAGGCATGGATACAGGAACACAGGCTGATACCAGGACACAGGCATGGATACAGGATCACAGGCTAATACCAGGACACATGCATGGATACAGGAACACAGGCTAATACCAGGACACATGCATGGATACAGGAACACAGGCTAATACCAGGACACATGCATGGATACAGGATCACAGGCTAATACCAGGACACATGCATGGATACAGGAACACAGGCTGATACCGGGACACATGCATGGATACAGGAACACAGGCTAATACCAGAACACATGCATGGATACAGACTCACAGGCTAATACCAGGACACAGGCATGGATACAGGAACACAGGCTGTTACCAGGACACAGGCATGGATACAGGAACACAGGCTAATACCGGGACACAGGCATGGATACAGGAACACAGGCTGATACCGGGACACAGGCATGGATACAGGAACACAGGCTAATACCAGAACACAGGCATGGATACAGGAACACAGGCTGATACCAGGACACAGGCATGGATACAGGAACACAGGCTGATACCAGGACACAGGCATGGATACAGACTCACAGGCTGATACCAGGACACATGCATGGATACAGGAACACAGGCTAATACCAGGACACAGGCATGGATACAGACTCACAGGCTGATACCAGGACACAGGCATGGATACAGGAACACAGGCTAATACCAGGACACATGCATGGATACAGGATCACAGGCTAATACCAGGACACATGCATGGATACAGGAACACAGGCTAATACCAGAACACATGCATGGATACAGGAACACAGGCTGATACCAGGACACATGCATGGATACAGGATCACAGGCTAATACCAGGACACATGCATGGATACAGGATCACAGGCTAATACCAGGACACATGCATGGATACAGGAACACAGGCTGATACCGGGACACATGCATGGATACAGGAACACAGGCTAATACCAGAACACATGCATGGATACAGGAACACAGGCTAATACCAGGACACATGCATGGATACAGGATCACAGGCTAATACCAGGACACATGCATGGATACAGGAACACAGGCTAATACCAGGACACATGCATGGATACAGGAACACAGGCTGATACCAGGACACATGCATGGATACAGGATCACAGGCTAATACCAGAACACAGGCATGGATACAGGAACACAGGCTGATACCGGGACACAGGCATGGATACAGGAACACAGGCTAATACCAGGACACATGCATGGATACAGGATCACAGGCTAATACCAGGACACAGGCATGGATACAGGAACACAGGCTGATACCAGGACACATGCATGGATACAGGAACACAGGCTGATACCAGGACACAGGCATGGATACAGGATCACAGGCTAATACCAGGACACATGCATGGATACAGGAACACAGGCTGATACCAGGACACAGGCATGGATACAGGATCACAGGCTAATACCAGAACACAGGCATGGATACAGGAACACAGGCTGATACCGGGACACAGGCATGGATACAGGAACACAGGCTAATACCAGGACACATGCATGGATACAGGAACACAGGCTAATACCAGGACACAGGCATGGATACAGGAACACAGGCTAATACCAGGACACATGCATGGATACAGGAACACAGGCTAATACCAGGACACATGCATGGATACAGGATCACAGGCTAATACCAGGACACAGGCATGGATACAGGAACACAGGCTGATACCAGGACACAGGCATGGATACAGGAACACAGGCTAATACCAGGACACATGCATGGATACAGGAACACAGGCTAATACCGGGACACAGGCATGGATACAGGAACACAGGCTAATACCGGGACACATGCATGGATACAGGAACACAGGCTAATACCGGGACACAGGCATGGATACAGGAACACAGGCTAATACCGGGACACATGCATGGATACAGGAACACAGGCCGGTACCAGGACACATGCATGGATACAGGAACACAGGCTAATACCAGGACACAGGCATGGATACAGGAACACAGGCTGATACCGGGACACATGCATGGATACAGGAACACAGGCTGATACCGGGACACAGGCATGGATACAGGATCACAGGCTAATACCAGGACACAGGCATGGATACAGGAACACAGGCTGATACCGGGACACAGGCATGGATACAGGATCACAGGCTAATACCAGGACACAGGCATGGATACAGGATCACAGGCTAATACCAGGACACAGGCATGGATACAGGAACACAGGCTAATACCGGGACACAGGCATGGATACAGGAACACAGGCTAATACCAGGACACATGCATGGATACAGGATCACAGGCTAATACCAGGACACATGCATGGATACAGGAACACAGGCTAATACCAGGACACATGCATGGATACAGGATCACAGGCTAATACCAGGACACATGCATGGATACAGGAACACAGGCTGATACCGGGACACATGCATGGATACAGGAACACAGGCTAATACCGGGACACATGCATGGATACAGGAACACAGGCTAATACCGGGACACAGGCATGGATACAGGAACACAGGCTAATATTAGAACACAGGCATGGATACAGGATCACAGGCTAATACCAGGACACATGCATGGATACAGGAACACAGGCTAATACCAGGACACATGCATGGATACAGGATCACAGGCTAATACCAGGACACAGGCATGGATACAGGAACACAGGCTAATACCAGGACACAGGCATGGATACAGGAACACAGGCTAATACCAGGACACATGCATGGATACAGGATCACAGGCTAATACCAGGACACAGGCATGGATACAGGAACACAGGCTAATACCAGGACACATGCATGGATACAGGAACACAGGCTAATACCAGGACACAGGCATGGATACAGGAACACAGGCTAATACCGGGACACAGGCATGGATACAGGAACACAGGCTAATACCAGGACACATGCATGGATACAGGAACACAGGCTAATACCAGGACACAGGCATGGATACAGGAACACAGGCTAATACCGGGACACAGGCATGGATACAGGATCACAGGCTAATACCAGGACACATGCATGGATACAGGAACACAGGCTAATACCAGGACACAGGCATGGATACAGGATCACAGGCTAATACCAGGACACAGGCATGGATACAGGAACACAGGCTAATACCAGGACACATGCATGGATACAGGAACACAGGCTAATACCAGGACACATGCATGGATACAGGATCACAGGCTAATACCAGGACACAGGCATGGATACAGGAACACAGGCTGATACCGGGACACATGCATGGATACAGGAACACAGGCTAATACCGGGACACATGCATGGATACAGGAACACAGGCTAATACCAGGACACAGGCATGGATACAGGAACACAGGCTAATACCAGAACACAGGCATGGATACAGGATCACAGGCTAATACCAGGACACATGCATGGATACAGGAACACAGGCTAATATCGGGACACAGGCATGGATACAGGATCACAGGCTGATACCAGGACACATGCATGGATACAGGAACACAGGCTGATACCAGGACACATGCATGGATACAGGAACACAGGCTGATACCAGGACACATGCATGGATACAGGATCACAGGCTAATACCAGGACACAGGCATGGATACAGGATCACAGGCTAATACCAGGACACATGCATGGATACAGGAACACAGGCTAATACCAGGACACAGGCATGGATACAGGAACACAGGCTGATACCGGGACACATGCATGGATACAGGAACACAGGCTAATACCAGGACACAGGCATGGATACAGGAACACAGGCTAATACCAGAACACAGGCATGGATACAGGATCACAGGCTAATACCAGGACACATGCATGGATACAGGAACACAGGCTGATACCAGGACACAGGCATGGATACAGGAACACAGGCTGATACCGGGACACATGCATGGATACAGGATCACAGGCTGATACCGGGACACATGCATGGATACAGGAACACAGGCTAATACCGGGACACAGGCATGGATACAGGAACACAGGCTGATACCGGGACACATGCATGGATACAGGAACACAGGCTAATACCGGGACACAGGCATGGATACAGGATCACAGGCTAATACCAGGACACAGGCATGGATACAGGAACACAGGCTAATACCGGGACACATGCATGGATACAGGAACACAGGCTGTTACCAGGACACATGCATGGATACAGGAACACAGGCTGATACCGGGACACAGGCATGGATACAGGAACACAGGCTGATACCGGGACACATGCATGGATACAGGAACACAGGCTGATACCGGGACACAGGCATGGATACAGGAACACAGGCTAATACCGGGACACATGCATGGATACAGGAACACAGGCTAATACCAGGACACAGGCATGGATACAGGAACACAGGCTAATACCAGAACACAGGCATGGATACAGGATCACAGGCTAATACCAGGACACATGCATGGATACAGGAACACAGGCTAATATCGGGACACAGGCATGGATACAGGATCACAGGCTGATACCAGGACACATGCATGGATACAGGATCACAGGCTAATACCAGGACACATGCATGGATACAGGAACACAGGCTGATACCAGGACACAGGCATGGATACAGGAACACAGGCTGATACCGGGACACAGGCATGGATACAGGAACACAGGCTGATACCGGGACACAGGGATGGATACAGGAACACGAGATGATACCAGGACACATGCATGGATACAGGAACACAGGCTAATACCGGGACACATGCATGGATACAGGAACACAGGCTAATACCGGGACACATGCATGGATACAGGAACACAGGCTAATACCGGGACACAGGCATGGATACAGGAACACAGGCTAATACCGGGACACATGCATGGATACAGGAACACAGGCTAATACCGGGACACAGGCATGGATACAGGAACACAGGCTAATACCGGGACACATGCATGGATACAGGAACACAGGCCGGTACCAGGACACATGCATGGATACAGGAACACAGGCCAATACCGGGACACATGTATGGATACAGGAACACAGGCTGATACCGGGACACATGCATGGATACAGGAACACAGGCTGGTACCAGGACACATGCATGGATACAGGAACACAGGCCAATACCGGGACACATGCATGGATACAGGAACACAGGCTGGTACCAGGACACAGGCATGGATACAGGATCACAGGCTGATACCAGGACACATGCATGGATACAGGAACACAGGCTGATACCGGGACACAGGCATGGATACAGACTCACAGGCTGATACCGGGACACAGGCATGGATACAGGAACACAGGCTAATACCAGGACACATGCATGGATACAGACTCACAGGCTAATACCAGGACACAGGCATGGATACAGGAACACAGGCTGTTACCAGGACACAGGCATGGATACAGGAACACAGGCTAATACCAGGACACAGGCATGGATACAGGAACACAGGCTGATACCGGGACACATGCATGGATACAGGAACACAGGCTGATACCGGGACACATGCATGGATACAGACTCACAGGCTGATACCGGGACACATGCATGGATACAGGAACACAGGCTAATACCAGGACACATGCATGGATACAGACTCACAGGCTGATACCGGGACACAGGCATGGATACAGGAACACAGGCTAATACCAGGACACAGGCATGGATACAGGAACACAGGCTGATACCGGGACACATGCATGGATACAGGAACACAGGCTAATACCAGGACACAGGCATGGATACAGGATCACAGGCTAATACCAGGACACAGGCATGGATACAGGATCACAGGCTAATACCGGGACACATGCATGGATACAGGAACACAGGCTAATACCAGGACACATGCATGGATACAGGAACACAGGCTGGTACCAGGACACATGCATGGATACAGGAACACAGGCTAATACCGGGACACATGCATGGATACAGGAACACAGGCTAATACCAGGACACATGCATGGATACAGGAACACAGGCTAATACCAGGACACAGGCATGGATACAGGATCACAGGCTAATACCGGGACACATGCATGGATACAGGAACACAGGCTAATACCGGGACACATGCATGGATACAGGAACACAGGCTAATACCAGGACACATGCATGGATACAGGAACACAGGCTAATACCAGGACACAGGCATGGATACAGGATCACAGGCTAATACCAGGACACAGGCATGGATACAGGATCACAGGCTAATACCAGGACACAGGCATGGATACAGGATCACAGGCTAATACCGGGACACATGCATGGATACAGGAACACAGGCTAATACCAGGACACATGCATGGATACAGGAACACAGGCTGGTACCAGGACACATGCATGGATACAGGAACACAGGCTAATACCAGGACACATGCATGGATACAGGAACACAGGCTAATACCAGGACACATGCATGGATACAGGAACACAGGCTAATACCAGGACACATGCATGGATACAGGAACACAGGCTGGTACCAGGACACATGCATGGATACAGGAACACAGGCTAATACCGGGACACATGCATGGATACAGGAACACAGGCTGGTACCAGGACACATGCATGGATACAGGAACACAGGCTAATACCAGGACACATGCATGGATACAGGAACACAGGCTAATACCAGGACACAGGCATGGATACAGGAACACAGGCCAATACCGGGACACATGCATGGATACAGGAACACAGGCTAATACCGGGACACAGGCATGGATACAGGAACACAGGCTGATACCGGGACACAGGCATGGATACAGGAACACAGGCTGATACCGGGACACAGGCATGGATACAGGAACACAGGCTAATACCAGGACACATGCATGGATACAGGAACACAGGCTGATACCGGGACACATGCATGGATACAGGAACACAGGCTGATACCGGGACACATGCATGGATACAGGATCACAGGCTAATACCGGGACACATGCATGGATACAGGAACACAGGCTAATACCAGGACACATGCATGGATACAGGAACACAGGCTGGTACCAGGACACATGCATGGATACAGGAACACAGGCTAATACCGGGACACATGCATGGATACAGGAACACAGGCTAATACCGGGACACATGCATGGATACAGGAACACAGGCTGGTACCAGGACACATGCATGGATACAGGAACACAGGCTAATACCAGGACACATGCATGGATACAGGAACACAGGCTAATACCAGGACACAGGCATGGATACAGGAACACAGGCCAATACCGGGACACATGCATGGATACAGGAACACAGGCTGATACCGGGACACAGGCATGGATACAGGAACACAGGCTAATACCAGGACACATGCATGGATACAGGAACACAGGCTAATACCAGGACACAGGCATGGATACAGGAACACAGGCTGATACCGGGACACATGCATGGATACAGGAACACAGGCCAATATCGGGACACATGCATGGATACAGGAACACAGGCTAATACCGGGACACATGCATGGATACAGGAACACAGGCTGGTACCAGGACACATGCATGGATACAGGAACACAGGCTGGTACCAGGACACATGCATGGATACAGGAACACAGGCTAATACCGGGACACATGCATGGATACAGACTCACAGGCAGATATCAGGGCCCAGGAATGGATACAGGATCACAGGCTGGTTTCGGGACACATGCATGGATGCAGGATCACTGTTACCAGGATCCAGGAATGGATACAGGAGCACAACCGGGTACATGTGTCCCTACGAAGGTAGGGACTGCCAAATTAACCCCCCAAGCAATTGGCGTCCCAGGCAAAATTGTCTGGGAGCTAATGATCCCCTTCGTTGAGAAAGGCCATCACGTGTACACCGCTAATTATTACACCAATATCCCCCTTTATAGATCCCTCCACGCTGGAAACACTGGGGCCTGTGGAACAATCAGAAAACAGTTGGTCTACTATAACAGTTGGTGTCCAGACGTCTGGAGAAAGGGGCGTCCTGCTCACTGGTAAGTGACAATCTTCTTGCCATAAAATGGAAAGACCACAAGGACGTATTCATGCTCACCACATTGCATGCGGACACCACTGTGACGGTCAGCGACGGAGACCACCAGGGCCAAAGAAGCCGCTGTGCGTGGCAGGCTATGTACATGGGAGGTGTAGATCTGTCTGACCAGGTGCTCCAGCCCTATCTAGTGAAGCAGGAAACAAGGGCCTGGTAGAAAGCAGCAATCGATCTCCTATGGGCTGCTACCTACAACAGCTTCATCCTTTATAAAAGGTCGCAAGCACCACTCGCTATCCTCCAATACCAGGAGAAAATTATTGAGTCTCCTCTTTGACTCTGAGGCTCAGGAGGCAGAGGATGTCTGGAGACTGTCCGAGCGCCATTTTATTCACCCCATCGCTTCTTCTCCCACCCAAAGGTATCACCAAAAAAGATGCTGTGTTTGTAGAAAGCGCGGCACAAGGAGCGATTCCCGGTACTGCTGCGCCATGTGCCGCTCACAACAAGGCCTTTGTATCATCCCACAATTATTGGCATTAATAAATTACACCAAACTTGTGGGGTGGCAGCTTTTTTTTTTTGTTTACTTTTATATTTCTGCTTAGTGGGTCCCAATAATTTTTATTGGACTAGTAATAAAGAGAATATTTTCAGCAGTAAAACACATTTTTACCCCATTTCACAATTCTTTCCAGGACTTTATCATCACATAGTAAACCATTATTCAGACCAGTCCCGGCCCACGTCTGTAGACTCCAGAGTGTGGACCCCACTAATGTTCCTGAAAAGTCTGATCATTTCACAACTTTCCAGGACTTGATCAGTCAAACATTTTTTTTTACCATTATTTTATTTTGACTCTTATTTCCACTAGTTCTTGCTACACAGAACTTTGCATTTATCTTGGTATTACGGGCAGGATCATTTTGTTGGAGGACCTCCTCACAATGATGCTGTTCCGTATTTATACACTATGGGCTTTACTGCAGGGTTCTTACAGGACAATACTTTCAGAATTGTGTAACGGTTCGGTCGTTTTGTGCACATAGCGGTTCCTACCTTGGCGGGCAGGAGCCTGTTATGGTGTACCATGTCACTTGCCACATTTGTCCCTCATATAGGGATTGATGGAGCTAAGAAGGCATTGTACGACCAGTTATTTAGAGGATACACCTGTCCTTCCGGCCTTGCCGATGTTCTCTCATCTGTGGCACACACTGACGTTTGCCACATAGTGGCTGTTACTCCTCCACATGTGAACATTTTGCCCTTCAGTAAACTTTATTCTTCCTGCTACAACTGTTTTGTTACCAAGACCAAGTTTTCTAATCAGTAAATATTTTTTTAGGGGTGAGTGACTTTGAGAGTAATAATTCCTGGAAGGATTTTCTTGTTTGGCAGCTCCATGTCTCTGTAGCTTTGAATAGGTTTTGGGATTCCATCAGTTTTACCCTGAAGACCAAATGGTGCCCATTTATTATAGGCTCGTGCGTGTGCTGCATCCACTGCATAAAAATGGTGTCAAACTACTCCCTAAATAAACGCATTACAGGGTATAACGTACAAAGACATTTATGAGGTTTTTCTGTTGTTCTTGAAACCCAAAAGCTCTGCAAACATGAGGATGTATTCCAATTAGAGCCAAATTTGTTTTCCAAAATTCAAATATTGCCCCTTTCGTTTCAAGCTCTCCCATTTGTCCGTACAGAGTTTTCCGACCACATGTGGGGTATCACCGTGCTCATAAGAAAGTGGGTAACAAACTGTGGGGTCCACTTGTTGGCATTACCCCTTGACAAAGTGAGAACATTGATGCTAAAGTAATATTTTTGTTAAAAAAAAAAAATAAAATTTTCAACATGACAACCTAATGTTATCAAATTCTGTGAAGTACCTGTTAGTTCAAAATGCTCACTATACCCCTAGATAGAAGCCTTGAGGGGTCTAGTTTCCAAAATGGGGACACTTGTGGGGGGTTTCTGCTGTTTAGGTACTGTGACGACCTGGGCCCTGAACGTCTTGGGGCACGCGTCTGGCAGCGGGATCAAGACACACACGAGCACTTTGTCTCTTAAACAATCTCGGTGATTTATTCACATTCTCATAAACCACGCAGTGTAACAGGTCACAGCCACTCTCCCGCAGGACAACGTCTCACTGTCTGTTTAAACTGCCGAATGTCCATACAGTTCGTTCTCTGGCATCAGCCAGTAAAGTCCATGTGAAGATGTAATTTACCCTCTCACTGTATATGCTGTACAGATTCCTATTTCAAGCTGGGTGCATTGTCTTATTTGAACTACTTCTGTGTACATTTCTATTGTTGTAGGTAATCACCCCCCTAAAATGCAAGGTTATATCCTCTTGAGGCACTTCCATCCCTGGGAGTAGGGGGAGGTGGGCCTAGAGTCCAACTAGTGTAAACTCTGCTTACCTGGGAGATTCAGGCAGAGTGAGCTGAAACTTGAAGGGAGCAGGAGCTCCAGCCTGTGTGGCTGTGGACACGGACGGAGCTAGGCCTGTGTGGCGGCCCGTGGGATTGTGTGGAACTCTTTGGACTACTGTAAGGACGATTGCTTTGTAATCCGGTCCGAGGATTGTCGGGAAGGGCCCCCGAATCTGTTTTACGTGGACTTATCGTGTGCTGTTCTTGCATTCCTGTTAAGAAACCTGTTGGATCGTCCCTCGGCCTCGTCCATCCTTTGCTCTGTTGTACACCCCCGTCACAAACTGGTTGGCAGCGGCGGGATCAGAGCAGAAGAAATGGAGGACAACAGCCAATCGACGTCTGAAACCAGAACCTCAGGATACAGGAACTGGACTGTGGCGAGTCTACAAACAAAGGCCCGTGAATTAGGTGTCGGCTACAAAAGGACTCTCTAAGGAGCAACTAATTGAGGCATTGGAACACGCTTGCCTGCAAGATGGCACCGAGGAACAATTTCCACAGCAAGGGGAGCAAAGACGGGAGCCGGAGGTGAATACCCAAAAAAGTCAATGGGTTGTGTGGTACAAGGAAAAGATGGCACTGCTTGGAGATGAGGCCACCATAGAAGATAAGAGGGAGGCCATGCGTGGAGCTGAAGAGAAGGAGCGCAGGATGGAGGAGATGGCATTGCTGGATAAGCAGCTCGCTGTGGAAGCCGCGAGAGGTTCCAGACAGACTGTAACCCCAGCACCCATCATGAGGGAACTTCCCAGAGTGTCCCGCAAAGACTTCAAGCAGTTTAATGAGGCTGCTTGTGACATTGAGGGCTTCTTCCAGGACTTTGAGCATCAGTGTCGATTAATGGAAGTCCCAGAAAGGGAGCGCGTCCGGCATCTGGTTGGGCTCTTAGAGGGTGGAGCTGCTGCAGCCTATAGAGCTATGGACCATCGGTGGAACTGTGAGTATGCGGATATTAAACAGACTATTCTAGAACATTATGCTGTAACGCCAGACACTTACAGGACTCAGTTCCGTACTCTAGCATGTGATGAGGAAGTGTCCTTCAAGATGTATGCCCACAAACTCAAAACATCTGTGGCATCGTTGGTTGGAGGCAGAGGAGGCCTTAACCTTGGAGACCGTCCTCCAGGTCCTCCTAAAAGAGCAGTTTTACTTCAAGTGCCCCGCTGAGATCCGGGAATGGGTGCGTGAGAGAAAACCAGCGACAGTGGAGGAAGCTGCTGCTCTAGCTGATGAGGTGCTCACCATCAAGCCTCAGTGGAGGGTTCTGTTGGAGGATGGAGAGACGCCTAACAGCTCCACAACACCGGATGCCCCCAGTTATTCTGTCCCCATTGTTCCCCGTTCCTCTAAGCCACCACATGTTGATACCCGTGTTAATGTGCCTCCAGTTGCTTCTACTGCACTTTCTGGAATACGCCGGGGAGAGGAAGTAACAGAGCGCAGGTGTTATGTTTGTAGGCATCCCGGGCATTTGCAGGCCTCATGCCCAGCCAGGCCATGGAGGAATCATCCTCAAACCCCTACAGCACCTTCAGGTGGGAGCCGGCCTCCAAGTTCCCCTACCCCTTACCCAAGAGGACGCCTTGGATGGAGGGAGACCCAGCTCAGATGCTATCAATGTGGACAGCCAGGGCATCGGCAAGTCTCCTGCCCAGCTGTTCAAATGAGGACTGATCCTGCGCCCAATCGGATTGTTAATTATTTACAGCCCAGCGCCATGGAGGAAGATGTGGCACCGCTATGTGAGGACTGGCCTAGTGACTCAGCCCATGTTGCACCACCAGGAGTTTACGGGGTGCGACCTGCAGTTATGACGACTTCTGCTCATCGAGGTAAGCACTTGCAGGAGGTTGTGCTGGATGGACAGAGACTTGTTGGATTTTGTGACTCGGGTGCTTTCCTCACACTGGCTGATCCCCGAGTGGTTCGGCCTGAGGCAATCCATAGAGGACCTGGGATTGTCATTGAACTGGCTGGTGGACAATGGAGGACTATTCCCACAGCCACTGTGGATCTGAGCTTTGGTTTTGGGGTCAGGCGATGTGTGGTTGGGGTGATGGGTGGTCTGCCTGCAGCTGTTCTCCTGGGCAATGATGTGGGAGAGCTACGATGCCAATTCGTGGCTGCATGAAGCCACATGTAAGTAACGCTCTGCCTGTGTGTACTTAACCAGTGACCTGTAGAGGTCCCTAGTACGTACACAAGTTGGGAGGGGGAGGGATTGTGAAGATGTAATTTATCCTCTCACTGTATATGCTGTACAGATTCCTATTTCAAGCTGGGTGCATTATCTTATTTGAACTACTTCTGTGTACATTTCTATTGTTGTAGGTAATCACCCCCCTAAAATGCAAGGTTATATCCTCTTGAGGCACTTCCATCCCTGGGAGTAGGGGGAGGTGGGCCTAGAGTCCAACTAGTGTAAACTCTGCTTACCTGGGAGATTCAGGCAGAGTGAGCTGAAACTTGAAGGGAGCAGGAGCTCCAGCCTGTGTGGCTGTGGACACGGACGGAGCTAGGCCTGTGTGGCGGCCCGTGGGATTGTGTGGAACTCTTTGGACTACTGTAAGGACGATTGCTTTGTAATCCGGTCCGAGGATTGTCGGGAAGGGCCCCCGAATCTGTTTTACGTGGACTTATCGTGTGCTGTTCTTGCATTCCTGTTAATAAACCTGTTGGATCGTCCCTCGGCCTCGTCCATCCTTTGCTCTGTTGTACACCCCCGTCACAGTCCACCTTTGTGGGGTGTTACCTGCCAGTAGGTTTGCAGGCTGTCAGTCTGCCTCCATCCAGTCCAGGGAGACTCTCACACTGGGCTCAACATCCCGGCCCTTGTACACGTTCCAATTCCTCACAGCCTCAGTGGTTTCTGCAGCTCCCTGACATTTCAGAGCCCTCACTAGCTCTGTATGCATAGGATCTCCTGCACATGTGCTCCAACCAAGATGGCTCCCACCAGCACACAGAGATCATGTGACAAACGACAGCTCCATTAAATCCCATGAGACACACCTACGTATGGGAGGTATGTGGATGGTCAGTCCCGCCCATCACTTCTGACCATCCCATGAACCCAGCCCTGAATGTGTACAACAATCCTCATGGAACTACAAGTCCCAGAGAAACATTCCAGGTTCAGATCGCAGAGGATTTCCCCCTCTGTGACACATACCGGCCATCTACCACATTGCATCCTTACATACCCCCCCCCCCTCTGTTCCAACTTGTAGGGTGGAACACTCGACAACCTACAGGGACCCTGAGACAGGGCATTAGGGAAACCATACCCCACCAGTCGAATGGGCCCTCTACGAAAACTTTGAGTTTCCGCTCTTGACCGACCATCTGCCACTGTCAACAAACCCTCCTCAGTGAACCCTCTTCTCAGACACGTCCGCCGGTCCGACATATCGTTCCACAACTGTCTCCAACGGTCAGTGAGGTAGTGAGACACCCCATCAGTCAAAACTACCGTGCGGCCTGACTCTGCGCTAACCAGTCCACTAGAGGGGCTATTGTCCAGGTACCTCACAACCGAGCAGACAGGAGATCTCCCATAACTAGACCCTGCACACTCTCTGTTTGCCAATCTACTATGGCCTCTTCTCTCATGACGTCTTAGGTCACCTTTCCATCTCCGCCTTTTCCCACCACCACTTTTGGCTATGGACCAGTCACTCCCTCCGTCTTTTCTTTTAGATTTTGTCTTAGAGGGCTTGGACCCTTCAGAGTCTGTGCCATAGCCTGATTTATACGTAGGTCTTCTATGACCTTGGCTCCTTTCCCTACAGGACCTACTTTCCTTGCCAGTGACGGCAACACGTTCATCAGGTGGACCACACTTCTCTGGGCCCTGGCCCGAAAGCGGTCGTGACCTCAAACTCACTTGACAAAAGTTTCTCTGCAATCTTCTGTCTTTCAAGATCCATTTGCTTTAGTTCTTCCAGGTATCCCAGGCGGTATTCTAGGAGAACTCGTACATTTTCAAACACACTCCTTTGTTCCCGCCATGACACATGGAACCATACCAACTTCACAGGGTAACCTGGCCAACTTCACAGGGTAACCTTAAGTCTTACTCTCGTCACACCGGATGTATCAACCATCTCCTGCATGACTTTTCCCATTTCTGCCAATCAGTTTCTTGACAAGTTCTCTGGGCACTTGTGTGACCTCTTCCACAAAGTCCAACAGCCTTCGAGCTGTTTTCACTGCTTCAGTTTTCCCATAGATTTGGAATGTTCCACTGTGTTCTTCTAATTCAATCGCTGTAATACCTGGAACCTTCCTAGCTTGCTGAATGTTACTTTTCAGCGCTCTTAATGCGAGCCCAATTAATGATTTCTTCACCACCACAACTTCCTGAAATTCTGCAGTGAGCTGTTTCATACACTCAAAGCGCCTGGTGTCTTCTTCCATCTGTGTCGAGATGAGCCATTTCGTGCGAAGACACTGCAGGTGCATGTCACTCAGGATAGCCACCCGCTTCTTTGTGACATTACTTGCAGAGCACACCACCAACCGACAAGTCTCTGGGCAAAATACACTTCACAGGCCCCTACAGCCTTCTTAAACGTCTCATGCATCGACTTCTGGGCACAGGCTTTTCTTAGGTCTTCGGGCACATCTACCATGCACTTAAAGAATGGACAGGTTTCTTGACCTTCAAGGAAATTAGACCATTCCTTTGGTCTCTTGCATCTATCTTTTTCTCTCATGCACGGCTCCACCTCTTGAGTTACACACTCTTCCGGTTCAGCTCCAGCCTCAGAGCCTTTGGGTTTGCTATTGTTGTTAACCAAGACCATCTCTATGTCTTCCATCTTGGTCTTACCAGGCAGGTCACTCAGGCTATCAGTTCCTGATAAGACCTCTGGTCCAGACTTCACCTCATCAGAGACTCTTTTCACTTTTGCAGCACCAGCTGTCTCTTGGGTCTTCACTGCGTTACCTTCAATTTCCTTGCAGGTCTCTGCAGTGTCACCTTCAGTCCTCTTTTTTCCTGCAAGGGTGTCACACCCTTTAGCGTGGTACTCTGTTCCTCTTAGACCTTTGGCCCAGTTTTCACCCTTCATCACCCCAACACTGGGTAATTTACCGGTCTGCTCATCATGACCTCTATGGATTTGTACTTCACCAACTTTCTCCAGGATTCCTTGTCCTGTATTACCCTCTAGGATTTTACCTCCTACAGCGCTCTCGTCCGACAGACCTTCTGCTTCATGCTTGGAATCTATAGGAGACACCACCATTACTGCTTTGGTTGGCTCATTTTTTGACATTTCACCCTGCTGATGTCTGTCGTTACAATGTGTCAGTTCAGTTTCTGATTCCTCTTTCTTGTGTAGGACATCGCTGTCTGACTCTACCTTAGCAGTTGCTACTGGCAACGTGTTTTCCTCGACCAGGTACTTCACTTTCTCTGCACCCTCAGACGGTATACCTTGCACGACCTTTCGGCGCTTATTACGTCTCCGGCGTCTGGAGGAGGTTTTACCCTTCTCAATTGTCTGTACTTCACTGCACTCTCTTGTCACCTTACTAGAGTCAGTGTCTTTACTGGAGTCATCATCACTCCCCCTGGTGTCCTGGACTATCATGTTCCCACTTAACCAGATATCTGCCTCCCTTTCTGGAGCTACCCCGTTTTTAACGGTCACACTATTGGTTATTCCCTTAGCTCTTATGTCACTAAGTTGGGTCCGTCCATTTTCTTTGGTCACCCCTAACTTAGGACTGTCAATTTTAGAAGGTACTATCTCCTCCTTACCACACATAACTCCACAACCAGGACCCCGTTTCACCTCCCAATGTGTTAGGGTTTCCTTTGGGCTGTTCTGGCTCTTACACAAGCAACCGGATACGTCCCCCTGCTTCCACAAGTGCACAAATAATTTAGAGTCCCAACCTATAATAATTGGGTGCAGTAAATCTGAGACTACACCAACCTCATGAGAACCACTGTCCCTGGCTGTCTTAATGACCACGCTGGATACCGGGTATTCTGTCTCATTATTGTGGGTGCAGCCGACGTGGATCTTCCTTCCAGGAATCAAGTTGACATCAGAGGTGGCCCTCACCAGGGTCACCAAGCTCCTTGAGTCTACGACTCCTGTTACAGATTCCCCATCCACTTCCACGGAACACAGATGTGGCTTCTCGTCGGATGGGTGGTCTATACTGCAAACCGGACACTTGTGGCATGAACACTGTTGTCCCTGGCTACAGTCCATCTGCGCCACTTCACCCTTGGATTTGGGATGCTCTGCACCATTTTGGGGGACCACCGCTTTCTGGGACTCCTCCCCCTTTTGGGCATCCACCACTTTATGGGACTCCACCCCTTTATGGGACTCCACCCCCTTATGGGCAACCACCCCTTTATGGGCAACCACCCCTTTATGGGCAACCACCCCTTTATGGGCTTTCTGTGGCTTCCTTGCAGTGTCTTTAAATCCCAGTTCACACCGTTCCCCTTTATCTCCCTGGGTACCCTGTGCCCGTACTGGCCCCAGAAGGGAACTCACAAACTGGTCCACTGCTGCCACATCTCTGCGCACTGACAGCTCCTGCTGTCCACACACAAGGAACTGGTACAGCTCCTCCATAACGTCCAGGCTTGCGGCTCCACTCATGGTCGCTCAGCTTTCCCGCAACTTCGTGGACCCGCCGATCCACCGCAAGCTGCTTGAGTGCGCCGTCAATTTTCGTGGACCCGCCGATCCACCGCAAACCGCTTCAAAAAATTTTTCGTGGACCCGCCGATCCACCGCAAACCGCTTCAAAAAATTTTTCGTGGACCCGCCGATCCACAGCAAGCAGTCCGTATTCACAGGAATATGTCCTAGGCCGTTGCCCTTAGCAACCAGGCTGCATTGCCCTTAGCAACCAGGCTGCGTTGCCCCTAGCAACCAGGCCATATGCCCGCCTTCTCCACCATAATGTGACGACCTGGGCCCTGAACGTCTTGGGGCACACGTCTGGCAGCGGGATCAAGACACACACAAGCACTTTGTCACTTAAAGAATCTCGGTGATTTATTCACATCCTCATAAACCACGCAGTGTAATGGGCCACAGCCACTCTCCCGCAGGACAACGTCTCACTGTCTGTTTAAACTGCTGATTGTTCATACAGTTCATTCTCTGGCATCAGCCAGTATAGTCACCTGTGTCTGGGGTGTTACCTGCCAGTAGGTTTGCAGGCTGTCAGTCTGGCTCCATCCAGTCCAGGGAGACTCTCACACTGGGCTCAACATCCCGGCCCTTGTACACGTTCCAATTCCTCACAGCCTCAGTGGATTCTGCAGCTCCCTGACATTTCAGAGCCCTCAGTAGCTCTGTATGCACAGGATCTCCTGCACATGTGCTCCAACCAAGATGGCTCCCACCAGCACACAGATCATGTGACAAACGACAGCTCCATTAAATCCCATGAGACACACCTACGTATGGGAGGTATGTGGATGGTCAGTCCCGCCCATCACTTCTGACCATCCCATGAACCCAGCCCTGAATGTGTACAACAATCCTCATGGAACTACAAGTCCCAGAGAAACATTCCAGGTTCAAATCGCAGAGGATTTCCCCCTCTGTGACACATACCGGCCATCTACCACATTGCATCCTTACAGTACCTTAGGGGACCTGTAAATGCAACATGCTGCCCCCAATCTGTTTAAGCCAAATTTGCTTTCCAAAATTCAAATATAGCTCCTTCCCTTCCAAGGTCTGCCGTTTATCCAAACAGAACTTTTTGACAACATGTGAGGTATCGCTGCGCTCATAAAGTGGATAACAAACTGTGTGGTCTAATGTTTGGTGTTACCTCTCGAAAAAGTAAGAAAATTAGTGCTAAAGCAACATTTTTTAGATAAAATGTTAATTTATTTTTTTTTTCATTCCACATTGCTTTGGTTCCTGTGAAGCACCTGAAGGGTTAATAAACTTCTTGGATGTGGTTTTGAGTACTTTGAGGGGTGCAGTTTCTAGAATGGGGTCACTTTTGGGTATTTTCTGTCACCCAGGCCTCTCAAAGTCACTTCAAATGTGATGTGATCCCTAAAAAAATAAAGTTTGTAAATTTTGTTGAAAATATGAGAAATTGCTGATAAACTTTGACCCCTTCTAACCTCCTAACCCCCAAAAATGTTGTTTAAAAAAATTATGCTGATGTAAAGTAGACATGTGGGAAATGTTATTTATTAACCATTTTGTGTGACAGAACGCTCTGGTTTAAGGGCAGAAAAATTTCAGTTTGAAAATTACAAAATTTTCTAAATATTGGTCAAATTTTAAATTTTTTTTCACAAGTAAAAGCAAAAACTATCGTTCTAAATTTATTACTATCATGAAGTACAATATGTCATGAAAAAACATTCTCAGAATCACTGGGATCCGCTGAAGCTCCAGAGTTATAATCTCATACATTAACCCTGGTCAGAATTACAAAAAATGGCCTGGGGACAAAACTGGCTTTGTCCTTAAAGGGTTAAATTAAGAAATCTGCCCTGAACTCAAAATATCAGCAAGAAGCTGCACGTGGTCTGTGGGTTGGACACAGGAGGGAGCGGGCAGCATTGGCCAGTGACGGGTATATAGGGAGATGAATGTTACAGTAGCAAAGCCAGTCCCCTTCTCTGTCACCGATTGTCACAATGGATTAATAGATAAGCCGCCTGGCTTACACATTAAAGTGACCAGCCAGCCTCCTTCATTCACCTTACTGATCATGTGCTGACACAGAAAGCTCTTTTTTGTGCTTAAATAAAGCCAGAGGTGGGGATGCTGGGACTTGTAGTGATATCGTGATGCCAGAGCAGGTTTTATAGGGGTATTCTTAAGCTGTGTCTTGAGCAGCTGAGAGCTCTGCCATCTCCTCACTTCTGGTCTCTGGGGACAGGCTCTTCTTCTTGAGTGACAGCTCTGGTGAGTAGCAGAGCTGTAGCATTAGGAGAACTATAAAGCTCAGCACAAGCTCTGCCATCTCCTCACTTCTGGTCTCTGGGGACAGGCTCTTCTTCTTGAGTGACAGCTCTGGTGAGTAGCAGAGCTGTAGCATTAGGAGAACTATAAAGCTCAGCAAAAGCTCTGCTGTAACACATTCAGCTCTGTGGTCTGTTCTGTGTCTGCACTGTATCGATTATTTAGAGATATAAGAGTATCTGTACAAACGCTCTGCCCGGGAAAGAGAGAATCGTGATTAGGAGACCTGCTCTGGGAGAAGCCAATCCTTGGGTTTGGAGATTTTACAAGATTTATAACAGCATCTTGTTAGGAGCTGAGGGGGAAGGAGGTGAGCAGATAACTGCTACATAGAAATGAATGGGCTGGATATAGTGGCTGCAAATTAGGAGTTAATCCCTCTCCTGGAATTTAGCTACTGCGCATACTCGGCCGAGCTCCATGGAAACCAGCTGTTCATTATGACAGATAAAGGCAATTTAATAAGTTGTGAGTCCCCTATAATGGCAGTTTTTTAGTCAGTTCCATTCTTTTGCAGTTTACACTTATTAAACTATTTTTTCCAAGATGCACAATTGTTGTAGGCCCCTATTTGTCTAACATTGAATTCCCCTGCCCCTGATGACAGCCGGTGGTAGCCGACGCTCTTATCTTGTGGGAACAAAGGATCAAGCGGGTAAAAAAACGTAACTCTGGATCACCAGAGGGCGTCCGGACATCCTCATCACCGATGGGCTCAGATTACTCATTTTTTTTGGAAAATGTTAAGGAATTTTTGAGAACTTAAAAATGTTACAATTACGGGTAATGAAAAGTCCGTCCTCTGTTTGTACCCATGGGGTAAATAGTTAATACCCTCACCAAATGACTGTTCTATGGGCTGGCACTTATCAGATGCGGGGATGCTGGCGGACACCAGACGCGTATGTGGCGGTGCGTACTGTCAACCGCGTGTATGTGATCTGCCCAGCAGCAAAGCAGAGCGCCCACCTACAGACGCTGCCCCATAATACTCCATATCTGGGTACTGTTATGTTTTTGTATTGGATGCATGGCATCCTAGAAGGGTTTATTATTATTATTACCCTCCTTTTCCCTCTGTTTCTCCTCTTTCCTATCTTCTGGCTTCTTCGCTCTTTCGCTTTCCTCCTTTCTTGTGTATTTTTGTGGCAGCATAAAAGTAAAAGAAAACTGTGAACCCGTCTGACAATATTTGTGTTATTTTTTACTACATATATAAACAGTTTCTGGCGCTTCTGTAAGGCTTGGGTATAACCCCCTGAAGTCTTGCATGGCCCAGATGTTACATTACACTGAACGATGGTCTCACGCTCCAGTGTACAGAACGTGGCAGAGACCACACGACGCTCCACGCATAAATGCAGCTTCCATTACTAAACACCTTGCGGTGATTCCACAGTGCGGTGATTCCATGGAGCGATGATTGCATAGTGCGGTCCCAGCAGACGGGAGATTTTACTTGGTGAAGTACTAAAGTAAAGCAAAAAAGTAATCTTGTATATTGTGGACCGGGTATTACTGGAGCGACCTCTGTCTGTCCTGTAATCTGACATTCAGAACTTACAGCCTTTACTCTGCCAGACTTCACTGGATGCTGTGCTCAGAAAGGTCCAGCATTTCATCACTTATTTATTCCTTTATTTTCCCAGACAGGAAAACATCAGAGAAAGAGAAGTGTAAGAAGGCCTTGGGCATTGCACCACTTCAAGGAGAAAGGAAGTATTTGATGTTGAGCATTAACTTCATGCCGCTGCTTGCAGGTAAGTGCCGAGGACGGCCGATCTGTGAGGGGGGGGAGGTTTATGCAATTCTTATAAATACAATATACTTCATTGTTCCTTGTCAGCACTGACACCTTGTAACTGCGGCCGGTGTCACATTCCCAGTGACTATGGAGAGTATGGAGTAAAGTATAAAGAGGCCGTGTTCACACTGACACCTGGTAACTGCTGCCGGCCTCACATTTCCAGTGACTATGGAGAGTTTGGAGTAAACTATTGTAGCACCCCTCCGGTACCAGGTGCCACAAATGTAACCCGTGGAAACCCAAATCCCCAGAATGTCCGTGCCAGAGTAAATACACCAGCACCCTCAGGCCACTTACAACCCCAACACCAACCTGGGAGACTGCCTAGTAACAGGTAAAAGGGGAGGGCACTAATTGGATAGTACCACCCAGCCTGTAGGGAGAGACACAGTGAGGGGGAGGGGCCAGTGGTCAGTTGGAAAAGGCGGGTGGGAGTGGAGTGCAGTCTGTTGAAAGTCAGTCAGAATGAGGTGAAGAAGGAAGAGTCTGTCAGGAGAGTCTGGCAGAAGAGAGGGAGGAGAGGAGTAGTAGTCGGAAATAGTAGAAAGTGAAAAGTACTGAAAAGACCTGCAGAGACATCGGAGTGTGTAAAAGTAGTGAGAACTGTGGAGTACAGAACGGGACTTCAGGCACTGTGGGTTACCTGTGCAAGCAGCAGACTCCAGGTACCACGGAGGGTCTGTGGAAGTTCGGAACCAAGGCTCAAAGGACTCAGCACAAGGCGGGGTGCAGATCCTAGGACAGCGGGACACTTTATGGTCAGCTGTTAACTTCGCCGGGCGAGAAGATCTCCAGGGTCCATCGCCAACCTAAAAAGTCTGAAGCACAAGCAGCAAAGAGGGGACCTGGGACTGAACCCCTTAAATAGTCCAGGCTGCCTGCAATAGGACCAAGACAGAAACAGACGGGTTCCCAAGTAGCTCTAGGCCACGGGAGCCCATCAACAACAAGTGTACACGGAGGACAGCCAACCCGGGTCACAGCAGGCACAGAGAACAAGGGGAACGGGAACACCTGGGACCGGCACCCGTGGGTTCAGGTACCACCACAGCAAATTAAAGAAAGGTAAGTTAAACTACAATATTGGTGTGGACTGCTTCCTTGACAGCGTGCACTCACATAGACTGTTTCCCCACTACAACCCCCATCATCCACTGCTGGGGCCTGTCCCTGCTTGTGGAGGGCTCTAACCATCCAGGCTGCATCACTCCATCAGCCCCAGCAGCGGTGGCCCCAAATAAACCTGGCCGCACACAGCAAGTGGTGTAGTCGACAAAAACTCTTTTCATTTTATTTTCTTTTATTTAAAACCCCCTTTATTTGTTTTAAAAGACATCGCCAGGGTCATGGAACTGGACCCCGCCACGGCTGACGTCCCCGGACTAGTCCGGCCCGTTTCTGAGTCCCCTTGGGCGGGCGTGTCACTATAAAGAGGCTGTGTTCACACTGACACCTGGTAATTGCTGCCGGTCTCACATTCCCAGTGACTATGGAGAGCTTGGAGTAATCTATAAAGAGGCGGTGTTCACACTGACACCTGGTAACTGCTGCCGGCCTCACATTCCCAGTGACTATGGAGAGCATCAAGTAATCTATAAAGAGGCCGTGTTCACACTGACACCTGGTAACTGTGGCCGGCCTCACATTCCCAGTGACTATGGAGAGTATGGAGTAAAGTATAAAGAGGCCGTGTTCACACTCACACCTGGTAACTGCGGCCGGTCTCACATTCCCAGTGACTATGGAGAGTATGGAGTAAAGTATAAAGAGGCCGTGTTCATACTGACACCTGGTAACTGCGGCCGGTCTCACATTCCCAGTGACTATGGAGAGTATGGAGTGATCTATGAAGAGGCCGTGTTCACACTGACACCTGGTAACTGCGGCCGGCCTCACATTCCCAGTGACTATGGAGAGTATGGAGTGATCTATGAAGAGGCCGTGTTCACACTGACACCTAGTAATTGCTGCCGGTCTCACATTCCCAGTGACTATGGAGAGCTTGGAGGAATCTATAAAGAGGCGGTGTTCACACTGACACCTGGTAACTGCTGCCGGCCTCACATTCCCAGTGACTATGGAGAGCATCAAGTAATCTATAAAGAGGCCATGTTCACACTGACACCTGGTAACTGTGGCCGGCCTCACATTCCCAGTGACTATGGAGAGTATGGAGTAAAGTATAAAGAGGCCGTGTTCACACTGACACCTGGTAACTGCGGCCGGTCTCACATTCCCAGTGACTATGGAGAGTATGGAGTAAAGTATAAAGAGGCCGTGTTCATACTGACACCTGGTAACTGCGGCCGGCCTCACATTCCCAGTGACTATGGAGAGTATGGAGTAATCTATGAAGAGGCCGTGTTCACACTGACACCTGGTAACTGCTGCCGGCCTCACATTCCCAGTGACTATGGAGAGCATCAAGTAATCTATAAAGAGGCCGTGTTCACACTGACACCTGGTAACTGTGGCCGGCCTCACATTCCCAGTGACTATGGAGAGTATGGAGTAAAGTATAAAGAGGCCGTGTTCACACTGACACCTGGTAACTGCGGCCGGTCTCACATTCCCAGTGACTATGGAGAGTATGGAGTAAAGTATAAAGAGGCCGTGTTCATACTGACACCTGGTAACTGCGGCCGGTCTCACATTCCCAGTGACTATGGAGAGTATGGAGTGATCTATGAAGAGGCCGTGTTCACACTGACACCTGGTAACTGCGGCCGGCCTCACATTCCCAGTGACTATGGAGAGTATGGAGTGATCTATGAAGAGGCCGTGTTCACACTGACACCTGGTAATTGCTGCCGGTCTCACATTCCCAGTGACTATGGAGAGCTTGGAGTAATCTATAAAGAGGCGGTGTTCACACTGACACCTAGTAACTGCTGCCGGCCTCACATTCCCAGTGACTATGGAGAGCATCAAGTAATCTATAAAGAGGCCGTGTTCACACTGACACCTGGTAACTGTGGCCGGCCTCACATTCCCAGTGACTATGGAGAGTATGGAGTAAAGTATAAAGAGGCCGTGTTCACACTGACACCTGGTAACTGCGGCCGGTCTCACATTCCCAGTGACTATGGAGAGTATGGAGTAAAGTATAAAGAGGCCGTGTTCATACTGACACCTGGTAACTGCGGCCGGCCTCACATTCCCAGTGACTATGGAGAGTATGGAGTAATCTATGAAGAGGCCGTGTTCACACTGACACCTGGTAACTGCTGCCGGCCTCACATTCCCAGTGACTATGGAGAGCATCAAGTAATCTATAAAGAGGCCGTGTTCACACTGACACCTGGTAACTGTGGCCGGCCTCACATTCCCAGTGACTATGGAGAGTATGGAGTAAAGTATAAAGAGGCCGTGTTCACACTGACACCTGGTAACTGCGGCCGGTCTCACATTCCCAGTGACTATGGAGAGTATGGAGTAAAGTATAAAGAGGCCGTGTTCATACTGACACCTGGTAACTGCGGCCGGTCTCACATTCCCAGTGACTATGGAGAGTATGGAGTGATCTATGAAGAGGCCGTGTTCACACTGACACCTGGTAACTGCGGCCGGCCTCACATTCCCAGTGACTATGGAGAGTATGGAGTGATCTATGAAGAGGCCGTGTTCACACTGACACCTGGTAATTGCTGCCGGTCTCACATTCCCAGTGACTATGGAGAGCTTGGAGTAATCTATAAAGAGGCGGTGTTCACACTGACACCTGGTAACTGCTGCCGGCCTCACATTCCCAGTGACTATGGAGAGCATCAAGTAATCTATAAAGAGGCCGTGTTCACACTGACACCTGGTAACTGTGGCCGGCCTCACATTCCCAGTGACTATGGAGAGTATGGAGTAAAGTATAAAGAGGCCGTGTTCACACTGACACCTGGTAACTGCGGCCGGTCTCACATTCCCAGTGACTATGGAGAGTATGGAGTAAAGTATAAAGAGGCCGTGTTCATACTGACACCTGGTAACTGCGGCCGGTCTCGCATTCCCAGTGACTATGGAGAGTATGGAGTAATCTATGAAGAGGCCGTGTTCACACTGACACCTGGTAACTGCGGCCGGTCTCGCATTCCCAGTGACTATGGAGAGTATGGAGTAATCTATGAAGAGGCCGTGTTCACACTGACACCTGGTAACTGCGGCCGGTCTCGCATTCCCAGTGACTATGGAGAGTATGGAGTAATCTATGAAGAGGCCGTGTTCACACTGACACCTGGTAACTGCGGCCGGTCTCGCATTCCCAGTGACTATGGAGAGTATGGAGTAATCTATGAAGAGGCCGTGTTCACACTGACACCTGGTAATTGCGGCCGGTCTCACATTCCCAGTGACTATGGAGAGTATCGCGTAATCTATGAAGAGGCCGTGTTCACACTGACACCTGGTAACTGCGGCCGGCCTCACATTCCCAGTGACTATGGAGAGTATGGAGTAATCTATGAAGAGGCCGTGCTCACACTAACACCTAGTAACTGTGGTCGGCCTCACATTCCCAGTGACTATGGAGAGTATGGAGTAATCTATGAAGAGGCCGTGTTCACACTGACACCTGGTAACTGCGGCCGGTCTCGCATTCCCAGTGACTATGGAGAGTATGGAGTAATCTATGAAGAGGCCGTGTTCACACTGACACCTGGTAATTGCGGCCGGCCTCACATTCCCAGTGACTATGGAGAGTATTGCGTAATCTATGAAGAGGCCGTGTTCACACTGACACCTGGTAACTGCGGCCGGTCTCACATTCCCAGTGACTATGGAGAGTATGGAGTAATCTATGAAGAGGCCGTGTTCACACTGACACCTGGTAACTGCGGCCGGTCTCACATTCCCAGTGACTATGGAGAGTATGGAGTAATCTATGAAGAGGCCGTGCTCACACTAACACCTAGTAACTGTGGTCGGCCTCACATTCCCAGTGACTATGGAGAGTATGGAGTAATCTATGAAGAGGCCGTGTTCACACTGACACCTGGTAACTGCGGCCGGTCTCGCATTCCCAGTGACTATGGAGAGTATGGAGTAATCTATGAAGAGGCCGTGTTCACACTGACACCTGGTAACTGTGGTCGGCCTCACATTCCCAGTGACTATGGAGAGTATGGAGTAATCTATGAAGAGGCCGTGTTCACACTGACACCTGGTAACTGCGGCCGGTCTCACATTCCCAGTGACTATGGAGAGTATGGAGTAATCTATGAAGAGGCCGTGTTCACACTGACACCTGGTAACTGTGGTCGGCCTCACATTCCCAGTGACTATGGAGAGTATGGAGTAATCTATGAAGAGGCCGTGTTCACACTGACACCTGGTAACTGCGGCCGGCCTCTTATTCCCAGTGACTATGGAGAGTATGGAGTAAAGTATAAAGAGGCCGTGTTCACACTGACACCTGGTAACTGCGGCCGGTCTCACTTTCCCAGTGACTATGGAGAGTATGGAGTAATCTATGAAGAGGCCGTGTTCAAACTGACACTTGGTAACTGTGGTCGGCCTCACATTCCCAGTGACTATGGAGAGTATGGAGTAATCTATGAAGAGGCCGTGTTCACACTGACACCTGGTAACTGTGGTCGGCCTCACATTCCCAGTGACTATGGAGAGTATGGAGTAATCTATGAAGAGGCCGTGTTCACACTGACACCTGGTAACTGCGGCCGGTCTCACATTCCCAGTGACTATGGAGAGTATGGAGTAATCTATGAAGAGGCCGTGTTCACACTGACACCTGGTAACTGTGGTCGGCCTCACATTCCCAGTGACTATGGAGAGTATGGAGTAATCTATGAAGAGGCCGTGTTCAAACTGACACTTGGTAACTGTGGTCGGCCTCACATTCCCAGTGACTATGGAGAGTATGGAATAATCTATGAAGAGGCCGTGTTCACACTGACACCTGGTAACTGCGGCCGGTCTCACATTCCCAGTGACTATGGAGAGTATGGAGTAATCTATGAAGAGGCCGTGTTCAAACTGACACTTGGTAACTGTGGTCGGCCTCACATTCTCAGTGACTATGGAGAGTATGGAGTAATCTATGAAGAGGCCGTGTTCACACTGACACCTGGTAACTGCGGCCGGTCTCGCATTCCCAGTGACTATGGAGAGTATGGAGTAATCTATGAAGAGGCCGTGTTCACACTGACACCTGGTAACTGCGGCCGGTCTCACATTCCCAGTGACTATGGAGAGTATGGAGTAATCTATGAAGAGGCCGTGTTCACACTGACACCTGGTAACTGTGGTCGGCCTCACATTCCCAGTGACTATGGAGAGTATGGAGTAATCTATGAAGAGGCCGTGTTCACACTGACACCTGGTAACTGCGGCCGGCCTCTTATTCCCAGTGACTATGGAGAGTATGGAGTAAAGTATAAAGAGGCCGTGTTCAAACTGACACTTGGTAACTGTGGTCGGCCTCACATTCCCAGTGACTATGGAGAGTATGGAGTAATCTATGAAGAGGCCGTGTTCACACTGACACCAGGTAACTGCGGCCGGTCTCGCATTCCCAGTGACTATGGAGAGTATGGAATAATCTATGAAGAGGCCGTGTTCACACTGACACCTGGTAACTGCGGCCGGTCTCACATTCCCAGTGACTATGGAGAGTATGGAATAATCTATGAAGAGGCCGTGTTCACACTGACACCAGGTAACTGCGGCCGGTCTCGCATTCCCAGTGACTATGGAGAGTATGGGAAAGTCATCACTGAGTACAGATTTTACCTCAGAAGTGAGGCTTGTGATAATGGCGGATCAGTTCTGGGGGAGAAGTGATGTGTGATATTGGAGAAATCTGCTTCTCACATTATCTGTGCACTATTGATTAATGTAAATGAATGGGGGCCCTTCTTGTAATACCCTCGTAAAGCTATTGAGCATTCGTGTGCTTAGAGCTGTTTGTGGTGTTTCATTGTGCATATAAAATAATGGCACAGACCCTAGGACTATTGCTCGTTTTTGGAACAATGAGTGTTTTTATTGCATTCTCTGTGTTTTGCTACTAAAATACTATTGTGAGAGTTCGCGCCTCATTACGGGGCTGCGGCCTCTGTGCAGACACAATTATATGACGGAGGTATACAATCGTCGTATCTGCCAGGCTCCTGCTCAGGCCATCCATTACCATTAGAATGGATGCCAGTATGGAGGCTGACGCCGCACTATGGGCCGCCTTATTCCAAGCTGTCACATCTCTCCGGATATAGGAACCATTCATTGGAAATTAATTTCAGTCGTCCTGAAGATCAGTGGGATTCTCCGTTTCTCCTTATGTTACCTCTAATTGCTGACTCCGAAAAAAACTCACTAAGTATCATATTTGAAAACTCTGAATAAAACATAATAGCGCGATCCAGCTGCGAACGATAGATGTCTGGAGGAATAGGAAGCATCTTGTTACTCGGCTGAAGGCGCGGCTTTACTTGTAGAGGTTCATCCACATTGTGTGCGGTTTACAGGGAGTGGAAATGTCTTTACAATAGGACCATGTTTGTTTCTGTGCGTTGTAGTTTTATGTGGATGTATTGTAATGCAGACCTGAAACACATTGCATCATGGGAAAATCAGAAGAAATCAGCCAAGATCTCAGGAAGAAAATTGTGGACTTGCACAAGTCTGGTTCATCCTTGGCTGCAGTTTCCAGATACCTGAAGGTGCCTCATTTATCTGCACAAACAATTATACGCAGGTACAAACAAGAGGGGAATGTGCAGCCATCATACCGCTCAGGAAGGAGACGGGTTCTGTGCACCAGAGATGAACGGGCTTTGGTCAGACATGTGCCTATCAACCCAAGAACAAAAGCAAAAGACCTTGTGAAGATGCTGACGCAAGCTGGCAAGATTGTGTCATTACGACAGTGACACGAGTCCTGTATCAACATGGGCTGAAAGACCACTCTGCCAGGAAGAAGCCATTACTCCAAAAGAGACAGAAAAAAAGCCAGATTAATGTTTGCACATGCAACGGGAACAAAGAGCTTAATTTCTGGAGTCATGTCCTGGGGTCTGACAAAACTAAAATTGAACTGTTTGGCCATAATGACCATCGTTACGTTTGGAGGAAAAAGGGAAAAGCTTTGAAGCCTAAGAACCATCCCAACTGTGACACACGGGGGCAGCATCATGTTGTGGGGTTTTGCTGCAGGAGGGACTGGTGACTTCACAAAATAGATGGAATCATGAGGAAAGAAGACTATGTGGCAATACTGAAGAACATCTCAAGATGTCAGCCAGGAACTTACAGCTTGGGCGGAAATGGGTCTTCCAAATGGACAATTACCTAAAGCTACTGCCAAACTGGTTACAAAGGGGCTTAAGCATAACAAAGTCAATGTTTTGGAGTGGCTATCACAATGCCCTGATCACTAGCGATGTCGCAACATGTAAAGTACCTTTTAGGCAAAGCCTAGAGACCCCCAGGGTGAGGGATATCAGGGGCTTTGATGAAGCAGTAATGGGGCAGTATTCAGCTTATGGTGGTGGTACTATCCAATCCCATCTTCAACATTTAACTCCTCACCTACCCTGTACTGGAGGTCGCTGGATACTTGAGACCTTGTGCTGTGAAATCCATGGGTTTATGCAAGAAGTATAAAGTAGGTCACATACAGTATGGAGCCCGGCTGCAGAGCGTCCGTCATACATTATTCAGACGTTGGCACGGCCATTGCTTTATTTTTGGGTGTGTGCCATTGGAGGTGCTGAGATCAGGCCTGCTGCGCTGGGAAAGACAAGGTCATTTGCTTTGACAGTAATTGACATTGTGTATTTGTTCTTCTCAGGAGATCTGTCAGTGACGAGTCGTCTGCAGGAGCGCTCACCCCAAATACTCGACTGTTATGTCACTTTGGCCCTAAACACTTCACTACTGTCAGATCCGCAAAGACGAGAGCTCAATCCACTGGTGATTCGTGTCCTTTCAGCCACTTGTCTTCCCACGTCACCAACTCCAGTGGAAGTCTTACAGGTAATTTCTGTCTGTCTTCTGTATACATACACTACAGTCTGTATACATGCACTACAGTCTGTATACATGCACTACATTCTGTATACATGCACTACAGTCTGTATACATGCACTACAGTCTGTATACATGCACTACATTCTGTATACATGCACTACAGTCTATATACATGCACTACAGTCTGTATACATGCACTACATTCTGTATACATGCACTACATTCTGTATACATGCACTACAGTCTGTATACATGCACTACATTCTGTATACATGCACTACATTCTGTATACATGCACTACATTCTATATACATGCACTACAGTCTGTATACATGCACTACATTCTGTATACATGCACTACAGTCTATATACATTCACTACAGTCTGTATACATGCACTACAGTCTGTATACATGCACTACATTCTGTATACATGCACTACATTCTGTATACATGCACTACAGTCTGTATACATGCACTACATTCTGTATACATGCACTACAGTCTATATACATGCACTACAGTCTATATACATGCACTACATTCTGTATACATGCACTACAGTCTGTATACATGCACTACATTCTGTATACATGCACTACAGTCTGTATACATGCACTACATTCTGTATACATGCACTACATTCTGTATACATGCACTACATTCTATATACATGCACTACAGTCTGTATACATTCACTACAGTCTATATACATTCACTACAGTCTATATACATTCACTACAGTCTGTATACATGCACTACAGTCTGTATACATGCACTACAGTCTGTATACATGCACTACAGTCTGTATACATGCACTACATTCTGTATACATGCACTACATTCTGTATACATGCACTACAGTCTATATACATGCACTACAGTCTGTATACATTCACTACAGTCTGTATACATGCACTACAGTCTATATACATGCACTACAGTCTGTATACATGCACTACATTCTGTATACATGCACTACATTCTGTATACATGCACTACAGTCTATATACATGCACTACAGTCTGTATACATTCACTACAGTCTGTATACATGCACTACAGTCTGTATACATGCACTACAGTCTGTATACATGCACTACATTCTGTATACATGCACTACAGTCTGTATACATGCACTACATTCTGTATACATGCACTACAGTCTGTATACATGCACTACATTCTGTATACATGCACTACAGTCTATATACATGCACTACAGTCTGTATACATGCACTACATTCTGTATACATGCACTACAGTCTGTATACATGCACTACATTCTGTATACATGCACTACATTCTGTATACATGCACTACAGTCTGTATACATGCACTATATTCTGTATACATGCACTACAGTCTGTATACATGCACTACAGTCTGTATACATGCACTACAGTCTGTATACATGCACTACATTCTGTATACATGCACTACAGTCTGTATACATGCACTACATTCTGTATACATGCACTACATTCTGTATACATGCACTACAGTCTGTATACATGCACTACATTCTGTATACATGCACTACATTCTGTATACATGCACTACAGTCTGTATACATGTACTACATTCTGTATACATGCACTACAGTCTATATACATGCACTACAGTCTGTATACATTCACTACAGTCTGTATACATGCACTACAATCTGTATACATGCACTACAGTCTGTATACATGCACTACATTCTGTATACATGCATTACAGTCTATATACATGCACTACAGTCTGTATACATGCACTACAGTCTGTATACATGCACTACATTCTGTATACATGCACTACATTCTGTATACATGCACTACAGTCTGTATACATGCACTACATTCTGTATACATGCACTACAGTCTGTATACATGCACTACATTCTGTATACATGCACTACAGTCTGTATACATGCACTACATTCTGTATACATGCACTACATTCTGTATACATGCACTACATTCTGTATACATGCACTACATTCTGTATACATGCACTACATTCTGTATACATGCACTACATTCTGTATACATGCACTACATTCTGTATACATGCACTACATTCTGTATACATGCACTACATTCTGTATACATGCACTACAGTCTGTATACATGCACTACATTCTGTATACATGCACTACATTCTGTATACATGCACTACAGTCTGTATACATGCACTACATTCTGTATACATGCACTACAGTCTATATACATGCACTACAGTCTGTATACATTCACTACAGTCTATATACATTCACTACAGTCTATATACATTCACTACAGTCTATATACATTCACTACATTCTGTATACATGCACTACAGTCTGTATACATGCACTACAGTCTATATACATGCACTACAGTCTGTATACATGCACTACAGTCTGTATACATTCACTACAGTCTATACACATTCACTACAGTCTGTATACATGCACTACAGTCTATATACATGCACTACAGTCTGTATACATTCACTACAGTCTGTATACATGCACTACAGTCTGTATACATGCACTACAGTCTGTATACATGCACTACATTCTGTATACATGCACTACAGTCTATATACATGCACTACAGTCTGTATACATGCACTACATTCTGTATACATGCACTACAGTCTGTATACATGCACTACATTCTGTATACATGCACTACAGTCTGTATACATGCACTACATTCTGTATACATGCACTACAGTCTGTATACATGCACTACATTCTGTATACATGCACTACATTCTGTATACATGCACTACATTCTGTATACATGCACTACATTCTGTATACATGCACTACAGTCTATATGCATGCACTACAGTCTGTATACATTCACTACAGTCTATATACATTCACTACAGTCTATATACATTCACTACAGTCTGTATACATGCACTACATTCTGTATACATGCATTACAGTCTATATACATGCACTACAGTCTGTATACATGCACTACAGTCTGTATACATGCACTACATTCTGTATACATGCACTACATTCTGTATACATGCACTACAGTCTGTATACATTCACTACAGTCTGTATACATGCACTACATTCTGTATACATGCACTACATTCTGTATACATGCACTACAGTCTATATGCATGCACTACAGTCTATATACATTCACTACAGTCTATATACATTCACTACAGTCTATATACATGCACTACAGTCTGTATACATGCACTACAGTCTGTATACATGCACTACATTCTGTATACATGCACTACATTCTGTATACATGCACTACATTCTGTATACATGCACTACATTCTGTATACATGCACTACATTCTGTATACATGCACTACAGTCTGTATACATGCACTACATTCTGTATACATGCACTACATTCTGTATACATGCACTACAGTCTGTATACATGCACTACAGTCTGTGTACATGCACTACAGTCTGTATACATGCACTACATTCTGTATACATGCACTACAGTCTGTATACATGCACTACAGTCTGTATACATGCACTACATTCTGTATACATGCACTACAGTCTGTATACATGCACTACATTCTGTATACATGCACTACAGTCTGTATACATGCACTACATTCTGTATACATGCACTACAGTCTGTATACATGCACTACATTCTGTATACATGCACTACAGTCTGTATACATGCACTACATTCTGTATACATGCACTACAGTCTGTATACATGCACTACATTCTGTATACATGCACTACAGTCTGTATACATGCACTACAGTCTGTATACATGCACTACATTCTGTATACATGCACTACATTCTGTATACATTCACTACATTCTATATACATGCACTACAGTCTATATACATGCACTACAGTCTATATACATGCACTACATAAACAGAAGACTATAGTACAATTGACTTTATTTTTGAATTTTACACTTATAGAGCGCTGGTATCAGCATCTGAAAAGTCCATCAGTCTGTAAACTGGAGCAGATATGACATCCCACGGCTGTATTCACATGGGCTGTAATTGTCGTCTTTTTAAAAATCTGCCGCAAAAGATCTTCCATGAGTTTCTGATGTGAAAATGCAGTGATATTATTGCAGTCAAGTCACGAGGCCAAATATTACCCGCAAAACTGTATTTAAATACCCGCCTGTAAGAATGCCCCCCAGTACATGTATGTCAGGTGTTCTTCCTGCAGATTCCAGTCCATATTCAATGTAAAATTGCCTGCGAACTACTTAGAAACGTGTTCACATTATGTTCAATAGTCAATATAAGCCTTCCACAGTTTTCAATAGTCAATGACCCGAAACACACAGCCAGGGCAACTAAGGAGCGGCTTTGTAAGAAGTATTTCAAGGTCCTGGAGTGGCATACCAGTCTCCAGACCTGGACCCAATAGAAAATTTTTGGAGGAGCTGAAAATCAATGATCCCCTGCGACAGCCTCGAAACCTGAAAGGTCTGTAGAAGATCTGTATGGGGGAGTGACTGGAACGATCTGGAAAAGATCTGTTTGGAGGAGTGACCTGAAAGATCTGTTGAAGATCTGTATGGAGGAGTGACCTGAAAGATCTGGTGAAGATCTGTATGGGTGCGCTCACACGAGTGTGAAAATCGGACGAGTGGAATGCGAGAAAACTCGCATTGCACTCTGACCAATGTTAGGCAACGAGGGCGAGCAGTTGGGCAGTTTTATCGCATCCAGATTCTGGATGCGAGAAAAGCGGCAGCATGCTGCGATTTTCTGCTACAGCCGTATCCCTCGCACCCATTCAAGTGAAAAATGTAACGAGAGATACATCGGACTGCACTCGGATGTTATCCCAGTGCAGTGCGATATACGCACAGGCTGACAATGGAGGAGATGGGAGGATTAACCCCTCCCTCTCCTCCGCAGCTCCCGCACTCAGCTTCACAGGTGTGACCCGATCGCAAGATCGGATCACAGTCGCATGACACTCTGCTCACACAGCAGAGCCTGAGACGGGGGTCATTAGCATATTGCATCCGATGCTCTCGCATCGGATGCCATACGCTCGTGTGAGTCTAGCCTATGGAGGAATGACCAGAAAGATTTGGAGAAGATCTGTATGGAGGAGGGACCTGAAAGATCTGGAGAAGATCTGTATGGAAGCGTGACCTGAAAGATCTGGAGAAGATCTGTATGGAGGAGTGACCTGAAGGATCTGGAGAAGATCTGTATGGAGGAGTGATCTGAAAGATCTAGAGAAGATCTGTATGGAGGAGTGACCTAAAAGATCTGGAGAAGATCTGTATGGAAGCGTGACCTGAAAGATCTGGAGAAGATCTGTATGGAGGAGTGACCTGAAGGATCTGGAGAAGATCTGTATGGAGGAGTGATCTGAAAGATCTAGAGAAGATCTGTATGGAGGAGTGACCTGAAAGATCTGGAGAAGATCTGTATGGAAGAGCGACCTGAAAGATCTGGAGAAGATCTGTATGGAGGAGTGACCTGAAAGATCTGGAAAAGATCTGTATGGAGGAGTGACCTGAAAAATCCGGAGAAGATCTGTATGGAGGAGTGACCTGAAAGATCTGGAGAAGATCTGTATGGAGGAGTGACCTGAAAGATCTGGAGAAGATCTGTATGGAGGAGTGACCAGAAAGATCTGGAGAAGATCTGTATGGAGGAGTGACCTGAAAGATCTGGAGAAGATCTGTATGGAAGAGCGACCTGAAAGATCTGAAGAAGATCTGTATGGAGGAGTCACCTGAAAGATCTGGAGAAGATCTGTATGGAGGAGTGACCTGAAAAATCCGGAGAAGATCTGTATGGAGGAGTGACCTGAAAGATCTGGAGAAGATCTGTATGGAGGAGTGACCTGAAAAATCCGGAGAAGATCTGTATGGAGGAGTGACCAGAAAGATTTGGAGAAGATCTGTATGGAGAAGTGACCAGAAAGATCTATCATAGTATCATAGTATCATAGTTTTTAAGGTTGAAGGGAGACTCTAAGTCCATCTAGTTCAACCCGTAGCCTAACATGTTGATCCAGATTAAGGCAAGAAAAAAAAAAAAAACCCAATGTGGCAAACAAGTTCCAATGGGGAAAAAATGTCCTTCCTTCGTCCACATCCGGCAATCAGACTAGTTCCCTGGATCAATACCCTGTCATAAAATCTAATATACATAACTGGTAATATTACATTTTTCAGGAAAGGCGTCCAGGCTCTGCTTAATGTTAGTAGTGAATCCCTCATTACAACATCATGCGGCAGAGAGTTCCATAGTCTCACTGCTCGTACAGTAAAGAATCCTCGTCTGTGATTATGATTAAACCTTCTTTCCTCAAGACGTAGCGGATGCCCCCGTGTTCCAGTCGCAGGCCTAGGTGTAAAAAGATCTTTGGAAAGGTCTCTGTACTGTCCCCTCATATATTTATACATTGTGATTAGATCCCCCCTAAGCCTTCGTTTTTCCTGTCTTGGTATTGCAGCCCCCCCATTCCTCTAATAATCTTGGTGGTCTTCTCTGCACCCTCTCCAGTTCAGCTATGTCCTTCTTATATATCGGTGACCAGAATTGTACACAGTATATAAGTGCGGTCGCACTAGTGACTTGTACAGAGGTAGAAGTATATTTTTTTCATGAACACTTATACCTCTTTTAATACGTCCCATTATTTTATTAGCCCTGGCAGCAGCTGCCTGACACTGTCCACTAAAGTGAAGTTTACCATCCACCCATACACCCAAGTCTTTTTCTGTGTCTGTTTTACCCAGTGCTCTACAATTAAGTACATAATCATAAATGTTATTTCCTCTACCCAAGTGCATGACCTTACATTTATCTACATTAAACTTCAATTGCCACTTCTCAGCCCAATCCTCCAATTTACATAAATCTCCCTGTAATATAAAATTATCCTCCTCTGTATTGATTACCCTGCAGAGTTTAGTATCATCTGCAAATATTGAAATTCTACTCCGCATGCCCCCAACAAGGTCATTTATAAATATGTTGAAAAGAAGCGGGCCCAATACTGACCCCTGTGGTACCCCACTATGAACTGAGACCCAGTCCGAGTACGTACCATTAATAACCACCCTTTGTTTCCTATCACTGAGCCAGTTTTTAACCCAGTTACACATATTTTCCCCTATCCCCATTATTCTCATTTTATGTACCAACCTTTTGTGTGGCACCGTATCAAAAGCTTTTGAAAAGTCCATATACACAACATCCACTGCATTTCCCTGGTCCAGGCTTGAACTTACCTCTTCATAGAAGCTGCAGAAGATCTGTATGGAGGAGCGACCTGAAAGATAACCACCACTCCAGTGATCAGTGCTGAGGTTTCAGGGCCCAGCTGGGATCCCTGTGCCCATAGTCCTTTAATTTCCGACAGTGCAGATAGCAGAGCTCTCCCACTATCCAATTCACTGAATGGGAAGATAGAGCGATGGTCCCAGATGTGCTCCATCTGGTCAGGGAATAAATATCTTGGATTTTTGTGACAACCCCTTTGGAGAAGCCTCAGTGTCACATCTGGGAGCGACTTGTTTTATCATTTTTTACTAGTCGGGAACCATAACTAAAGGTTCTTGTACCCGGTGTCTCAGGTCAGCAGATAACCAAGCTGGGATTCTCCCCAGGATAGAGACCCTAATAATGTCTAACCCCCCCAGGTAATAGAGGAAGGCAGGTAAGCCACCCACCCGTCACAGCCCATGGGGTAGAGGACGGCTCTCGTCACAGCCCATGCAGTAGAGGATGGCTCTCTGCACAGCGGACCCCTGTAGTCTCTGACAGCCCCTTCAATGTCGCCTTGTTTCTCCTGTATATAATGTGTGATCTCTCCATATCTTCCAGGAAAAATGTCATCCAGTGTATTGCAAATACCGATTCCAAGACCATCCATGTCACAGAACTCACGGCCAGGCACATGGAACACACGTTTATTTCCGGGACGTGAATGTTGTTTTTGTAGGAGCTCTGAGTCCAGGGAAGCTGCGGGAGTTTCTCCTCGGCCCTGCGGTGGAGATCCAGGTGCACGATCGAGATCAGAAGGTGCAGGAGGACGTCAGCAGACCAGTGCTCTTTGGTATGGAGCCTGAAGATGAAAAGCTCAGCAATGTCGGGCTTGTGACTTCTAAAAGCACAATTCACAATCCCTTCATGAAACGGGACAAGTTGTCAGATCCTTATGGAACTGCAAAAATGCAATTGTCTGAGCTGCTGTGTGGTGCCACCTACTTGAATATTTCCATTCCAATCTTCAACTGTGAAAGTCCTGATGCCAAAGAGTATTATTCCAGTAGCAAAAATGGTGGACTGGTTGCCTCCGTCAATGATGGGCAGATTTCCCCCTTCCCTGCAGGTCATTATTTAGAGGCTCAGTCTCGTCTCAAAGTGAGGGTAGACCTGGCAGTGCCCCTGTCTGCCGCGCCCGGGGCCCCGGAGTGTCCTTTTGGACGCATCATCTACATCTTTGATTATAAGAACAATGAGTTGTTTCAAGATCTTCTACTGAAGATAACCGAAATCAACAGCCGCGCATTTACCCTCGACCCAGAACCAATAAAGGTGTCCCTGGACGTCCTCTCCAGAGTGGGATTAAAGGACGATCAGAAAGAGGACACGTCACTGGATGTGATCACGGGAGTTCATCTCATGGATGGAGACCTCCACCTCTTCATCTTAGAAGGATTACAGCAAATGGCTGTAAAAGAATTGTGGGAGACGGTGCCATCAAGGTAAGATTCCTCCTGTATACAGTGACGCTCACGTGTCTGTACACACCGGCTCATGTCTGTACACGTGGAGGGGACACGTCTGTAAATGTGGAGGGGACACGTGTCTGTACTCACCGGCTCATGTCTGTACATGTGGAGGGGACATGTGTCTGTACTCACCAGCTCATGTCTGTACATGTGGAGGGAACACGTGTCTGTAAATGTGGAGGGGACACGTGTCTGTACACACCAGCTCATGTCTGTACATGTGGAGGGGACACGTGTCTGTAAACACCGCCTCATGTCTGTACATATGGAGGGGACACGTCTGTACACACCAGCTCATGTCTGTACCTATGGAGGGACACGTGTCTGTACACACCAGCTCATGTCTGTAAATGTGGAGGGGACACGTGTCTGTACACACCAGCTCATGTCTGTACCTATGGAGGGACACGTGTCTGTACACACCAGCTCATGTCTGTAAATGTGGAGGGGACACGTCTGTACACACCAGCTCATGTCTGTACCTATGGAGGGACACGTGTCTGTACACACCAGCTCATGTCTGTAAATGTGGAGGGGACACGTGTCTGTACACACCAGCTCATGTCTGTACATGTGGAGGGGACACGTGTCTGTAAACACCGCCTCATGTCTGTACATATGGAGGGGACACGTCTGTACACACCAGCTCATGTCTGTACCTATGGAGGGACACGTGTCTGTACACACCAGCTCATGTCTGTACCTATGGAGGGACACGTGTCTGTACACACCAGCTCATGTCTGTACATGTGGAGGGGACATGCGTCTGTACATACAGAGGGGCACGCGTCTGTATCTGTGGAGGGGACGCGCGTCTGTACCTGTGGAGGGGGCACGCGTCTGTACCTGTGGAGGGGGCACGCGTCTGTACCTGTGGAGGGGGCGCGCGTCTGTACCTGTGGAGGGCGCACGCGTCTGTACCTGTGGAGGGGGCACGCGTCTGTACCTGTGGAGGGGACGCGCGTCTGTACATACAGAGGGGCACGCGTCTGTACCTGTGGAGGGGGCACGCGTCTGTACCTGTGGAGGGGACGCGCGTCTGTACCTGTGGAGGGGACGCACGTCTGTACCTGTGGAGGGGACGCGCGTCTGTACCTGTGGAGGAGGACGTGCGTCTGTTCCTGTGGAGGGGACGCGCATCTGTACCTGTGGAGGGGACGCGCGTCTGTACCTGTGGAGGAGGACGTGCGTCTGTTCCTGTGGAGGGGACGCGCGTCTGTACCTGTGGAGGGGACGCGCGTCTGTACCTGTGGAGGGGACGCGCGTCTGTACCTGTGGAGGGGACGCGCGTCTGTACCTGTGGAGGAGGACGTGCGTCTGTTCCTGTGGAGGGGACGCGCGTCTGTACCTGTGGAGGGGACGCGCGTCTGTACCTGTGGAGGGGACGCGCGTCTGTACCTGTGGAGGAGGACGTGCGTCTGTTCCTGTGGAGGGGACGCGCGTCTGTACCTGTGGAGGGGGCGCGCGTCTGTACCTGCTTTCTACTTCCTGGACACCGCAGCATGCCACATGGACACCGGTATCTAATGTTTTTAATTGATTTAGGTATATATACTTGTACTTTCTGACTCATACTCACCTCATTCTCTCCTGATGAAGCTCACTTGATGAGCGACACGCGTTGGGTATGGGGGGTTCACCAGACTTCTGATTGCTACTTTACTTACTTAGGCTCTTAACAGTGATGTACTTCTGTTATGGTGGGTTATTTCATGTGTGCAATTATCCAGCTGTGTCATTATATATGTATGTTTTTTGCATCTCTTGAATGGACTCATTGATATGTCCTATGGCTATTTTGTCCCTTGCTGGTTAATATTTTGCATCATTGTATAGCACCACAGCTTATCATTGTTTTTCTTGTCTGGTATTTTTTGCCTTTTAAATGTTTTTATTGGGGTATGTTTTCAATAAAAGATTTCTGGTTATTTATATATTGATTGTCATGCAGTATATATTGAGCTGAGTGCCAATGCCTGCTTCTTTTCCTCTCTAGTATCAATTGTTTACAGCAGACTGTGCACCCTCATTTTCTTATATTGGTTGGCTGTGCATTCCCTTCTTCTTGCTTCATTGTACCTGTGGAGGGGACGCGCGTCTGTACCTGTGGAGGGGACGCGCGTCTGTACCTGTGGAGGGGACGCGCGTCTGTACCTGTGGAGGGGACGTGCGTCTGTACCTGTGGAGGGGACGCGCGTCTGTACCTGTGGAGGGGACGCGCGTCTGTACCTGTGGAGGGGACGCGCGTCTGTACCTGTGGAGGGGACGCGCGTCTATACACACCGTCTCATGTCTGTACATATGGAGGGGGACACGCGTCTGTTCCTATGGAGGGGAACGCGCGTCTGTTCCTGTGGTGGGGGACGCGCGTCTGTTCCTGTGGCGCGGGACGCGCGCCTGTTCCTGTGGCGCGGGACGCGCGCCTGTTCCTGTGGCGGGGGCGTCACCTGCAGAATTGTAATGTTTGGCGGTGTTTTGTTTTTCAGAGCGGCAGAGCCGCAGGGAAGGCTTGAGATCCTGTACAACTCAGAAATGTCCTTCCATGAGCGTTTATACAGCGACCTGGGCGTTCTGGTGTGCCACGTTCGGCTGCATGGACCGCTGCACTCCGTGGTAGACCGGCCGCTCCTCTACATCAGAGACATGGTCCCGCCGTTGTGCTTCCAGGCCTTGTCCAGGTGGATTCCCTTCCTCATTCCTGATATTCCCTCCTGTGATGCAGAAGCCTCTTCTGGATGATGATGATGATGATGATGTTATGTTATATACCTCTTCTCACTTGTGCTATGTTTCTCGGTGCTTCTGTATGATGATGATGATGATGATGATGATGGATGATGTTATGTGTTATATACCTCTTCTCACTTGTGCTGTTTATCTTGGTGCTTCTGTATGATGATGATGTTATGTTATATACCTCTTCTCACTTGTGCTATGTTTCTTGGTGCTTCTGTATGATGATGATGATGGATGATGTTATGTTATATACCTCTTCTCACTTGTGCTGTGTTTCTTGGTGCTTCTGTATGATGATGATGATGATGATGATGGATGATGTTATGTGTTATATACCTCTTCTCACTTGTGCTGTGTTTCCTGGTGCTTCTGTATGATGATGATGATGATGGATGATGTTATGTTATATACCTCTTCTCACTTGTGCTGTGTTTCTTGGTGCTTCTGTATGATGATGATGATGATGATGATGATGATGATGATGATGATGATGATGTTATGTTATATACCTCTTCTCACTTGTGCTGTGTTTCTTGGTGCTTCTGTATGATGATGATGATGATGATGATGGATGATGTTATGTGTTATATACCTCTTCTCACTTGTGCTGTGTTTCCTGGTGCTTCTGTATGATGATGATGATGATGGATGATGTTATGTTATATACCTCTTCTCACTTGTGCTGTTTTTCTTGGTGCTTTGCTTGCACAATAGATGTAACACGTATGTAGCGTATGGTGCTTCCCCGTATGTTGTATACTGCCCGGCTGCCTGTCGGACCCTCTCTGTGCTGACCTGGAGGCCATCGGTAAGCCTCGGACTTCAATGGCAACCGATTGTCACTCCCCCAGTCGTATCCCCTATGAAGTAGGCTTCATAGGGGCTAGGGCCCACGGCTGCACTTCATAAATGTACTCTTCCAACCCTCCAAAACACGCTATAGCCCCCATCCAGGATCCCGTGCTCTGACACCTCGTACAGTCATGTAGAACCGCGAATGAGAACTCTGCTTGTGTCATATCCCCGTAGCTCCCATAGATCTGTAGGCACGATTCCTCGCTTCATACAACCTGACAGATCTACATCGCTGCGCTCCCTTTATTTGGGTATCCATTGTTACAGAGTAAACAATCCCACATGCAATCTGAATTACTGTAGTTTTCTATGTCTCTAAATGGTTTGTGTTGTGTTTTTTAGGTTAGATTATGTATGCCGTGCCAAAAAGTTGCGAGAGGTCATTCAGAGCGACCTCCTGCCGACGGTGGAAATGATTCACCTTCTCAGCCGAGAATTTGGAGTTCCCCTTAAACCTACAGACTTTTTCACAGCTAAAGGAAATACAGTCAACAAAGAAATGGTTATTTCAGAGAAAACAGATAAAAAGTTCAGACGTCCTGTCCATGTGCCCTTAGATAATAGTAATGAAGCCTATGCTCAGGTGAAGCGGGAGATTGAGAACTGCAAGAACAAGGACCACATCAAGGTGAGCGCAGAGCGCGTCCAGGGGAGCGCAGAGCGCGTCCAGGGGAGCACAGAGCGTGTCCAGGGGAGCGCAGACCGCGTCCAGGGGAGCGCAGAGCTAATAGTAATGAAGCCTACGCTCAGGGGAAGCGGGAGATTGAGAACTGCAAGAACAAGGACCACATCAAAGTGAGCGCAGAGCGCGTCCAGTTGAGCGCAGAGCGCGTCCAGGTGAGCGCAGACCGCGTCCAGGTGAGCGCAGACCGCGTCCAGGTGAGCGCAGACCGCGTCCAGGTGAGCGCAGACCGCGTCCAGGTGAGCACACCCAGGTGAGCGCAGACCGCGTCCAGGTGAGCGCAGACCGCGTCCAGGTGAGCGCAGACCGCGTCCAGGTGAGCGCAGAGCACGCCCAGGTGAGCGCAGAGTACATCCAGGTGAGCGCAAACCGCATCCAGGTGAGCGCAGAGCCCGTCTAGGTGAGCGCAGACCAGCACCTGACATTTATCCTTCCTGAGCCTTCTCATTCCTGATAATTTTCTATCTACCTAATATTCATGTAACAAAGAAAGCTGTATAGGATTGTATACCGTTATTTTAGATCAGAGGATGAATCCAGGAGCGGCACAGACCGAGGAGGCCGCTGGGTAAGAAGAGTATACGGGCTCTGTGCAGTCCAATATCTCCTCATATTACAGTCCCACCTGCTCTGGAGCTGGATGTGGCCCCTCACCTCCTGGGCCCCAGCGCCGCACCAATGTCTCTCGCTGGTATAATAGAATAGCACTACACTATCGTCTTTGCATATCGTGATCGTTGATGATTAACAGAAGCTGCTTTCTGCTCTGAATTTGTTTAGACTCTTCAAATCCTCCTAGGAAATTCAGAATTACTAAAATACTTTGTGTTTCTGCTCCAGAAAGACTCCGGTGCACATACCCCTAGGGCATTGATGGCCAACCATTTGAGCTTGGTGTGTCAAAATTTGTTAAAAGAAATTGAGCATAACTCGGGTGGTGTGTCGCTTCTCGAAAAATCCATAATTTTGTGATATTTGGAGCTCTAATAACAAAAACATATCTGATAATGACTGCTGGGGGAGGGGGAGAAAAGATAATCATTATCTCCTCTCCACCCCAACAGTCATCATATCCTCTCCCCCTCCCGCATCAGTCATTATGATGACTGTTGGGGGGGAGAGGAGATAATGATTATCTTTTCTCCTCCTCCCAACCAGCAGTCATGTCCCCTATAGTAATGTGCCCATCCTTGTCGCCTATAGTAATGTGCCCATCTTGTTGGCTGTAGTAACGTGCCCATCCTTGTCCTCTGCAGTAATGTGCCCATCCTTGTCCTCATCCTGTAGTAATGTGCCCTTCATTGTCCCCTGTAGTAATGTGCCCATCCTTGTCCTCTGTGGTAATGTGCCCATCTTGTCCCCACCCTGTAGTAGTGTGTCCATTCTTGTACCAAGTAGTAATGTGCCCATCCTTGTCCCCATCCTGTAGTAATTATTATTTATTTATAGAGCACCATTGATCCCCGGTGCTGTACACGAGAAGGGGGTTACATAAGAATACATATACAAGTTACAGTAGACAGACTGGTACAGAGGGAAGAGGACCCTGCTCTTGCGAGCATGCATTCTATAGGATTTTGGGGAGGAGACAATAGGTGGGGTGTTGGTTGGGCGGCAGCTCCGCACGGTGGTGAAGGGGCGGCAGCTCCGCACGGTGGTGAAGGGGCGGCAGCTCCGCACAGTGATGAAGCAGTAGCTGTGGTGGTGGTGGTGAAGCAGTAGCTGTGGTGGTGGTGGTGAAGCAGTGAGGTCATTGTAGATTATAGGCATTCCTGAACAGATGAGTTTTCAGGTTCCGTTTGAAGCTTGCGAGTGTAGCAGATAGTCTGACGTGTTGAGGCAGCGAGTTCCAGGAGACTGGGGATGCTCGGGAGAAGTCTTGGAGGCGGTTGCATGAGGAGCGAATGAGAGAGGAGGAGAGAAGGAAATCTTGGGAGGACCGGCGATTAAGTGTTGGAGTGTAGCGGGAGATTAGTTCGGAGATATACGGAGGAAACAGATTATGGATGGCTTTGTAGGTCAGTATTAGTTTGAATTGGATAATTGGATACTGCGGGGAATTGAGAGCCAGTGGAGGGATTTGCAGTGAGGAGAAGCAGGGTGGTATTGAGGAGAGAGGTGAATCAGTCGGGCAGCAGAATAAGGTTATGTGCCCACGTTGCGTTGTGCCCCTGCAGAAATTTCTGCAGCAATTTGAACAGCACATGTGCGCGTCAAATCGCTGCAGAAACACTGCGTAATGAATGCAGTGAAAAGCCGATTTCATGCGCTCTGGATGCATCCCCCGCCATAGACAGAGCGGGGCCTGCATCCAAAGCGCACGGAATAAGTGACATGTTGAAGAGGTTGTGTGGGAGTGGGAGACACTAAAAGTGCGATTGGAAAGGTATGAAGAGATCCAAGAGAGGGCGAGGTCTCTGACACCAAGGAAGAGAGGATCTGTAATAGAAGGGAGTGGTTGACAGTGTTAAAGGCTGAGGGCAAGTCTAGAAGTAGAAGTAATAGTAATGTGCCCATCCTTGTCCCCATCCTGTAGCAATGTGCCCATCCTTGTCCCCATCATGTAGTAATGTGCCCATCCTTGTCCCCATCCTGTAGCAATGTCCCCATCCTGTAGTAATGTGCCCATCCTTGTCCCCATCCTGTAGTAATGTGCCCATCCTTGTCCCCATCCTGTAGTAATGTGCCCATCCTTGTCCCCATCCTGTAGTAATGTGCTCATCCTTGTCCCCATCCTGTAGTAATGGGCCCATCCTTGTCCCCATCCTGTAGTAATGTGCCTATCCTTGTCCCCATCCTGTAGTAATGTGCCCATCCTTGTCCCCATCCTGTAGTAATGTGCCCATCCTTGTCCCCATCCTGTAGTAATGTGCTAATCCTTGTCCCCATCCTGTAGTAATGGGCCCATCCTTGTCCCCATCCTGTAGTAATGTGCCTATCCTTGTCCCCATCCTGTAGTAATGTGCCCATCCTTGTCCCCATCCTGTAGTAATGGGCCCATCCTTGTCCCCATCCTGTAGTAATGTGCCCATCCTTGTCCCCATCCTGTAGTAATGTGCCCATCCTTGTCCCCATCCTGTAGTAATGTGCTAATCCTTGTCCCCATCCTGTAGTAATGTGCTCATCCTTGTCCCCATCCTGTAGTAATGTGCTCATCCTTCTCCCCATCCTGTAGTAATGTGCTCATCCTTCTCCCCATCCTGTAGTAATGTGCCCATCCTTCTCCCCATCCTGTAGTAATGTGCCCATCCTTGTCCCCATCCTGTAGTAATGTGCCCATCCTTCTCCCCATCCTGTAGTAATGTGCTCATCCTTGTCCCCATCCTGTAGTAATGTACCAATCCTTGTCCCCATCCTGTAGTAATGTGCCCATCCTTGTCCCCATCCTGTAGTATTGTGCCCATCCTTGTCCCCATCCTGTAGTAATGTGCTCATCCTTGTCCCCATCCTGTAGTAATGTGCCCATCCTTGTCCCCATCCTGTAGTAATGTGCCCATCCTTGTCCCCATCCTGTAGTATTGTGCCCATCCTTGTCCCCATCCTGTAGTAATGTGCTCATCCTTGTCCCCATCCTGTAGTAATGGGCCCATCCTTGTCCCCATCCTGTAGTAATGTGCCTCTCTTGTTCCCCATCCTGTAGTAATGTGCTCATCCTTGTCCCCATCCTGTAGTAATGGGCCAATCCTTGACCCCATCCTGTAGTAATGTGCCCATCCTTGTCCCCATCCTGTAGTAATGTGCTCATCCTTGTCCCCATCCTGTAGTAATGTGCCCATCCTTGTCCCCATCCTGTAGTAATGTGCTCATCCTTGTCCCCATCCTGTAGTAATGTGCCCATCCTTGTCCCCATCCTGTAGTAATGTGCTCATCCTTGTCCCCATCCTGTAGTAATGTGCCCATCCTTGTCCCCATCCTGTAGTAATGTGCTCATCCTTGTCCCCATCCTGTAGTAATGTGCCTATCCTTGTCCCCATCCTGTAGTAATGTGCCCATCCTTGTCCCCATCCTGTAGTAATGGGCCCATCCTTGTCCCTATCCTGTAGTAATGTGCCCATCCTTGTCCCCATCCTGTAGTAATTTGCTCATCCTTGTCCCCATCCTGTAGTAATGTGCTCATCCTTGTCCCCATCCTGTAGTAATGGGCTCATCCTTGTCCCCATCCTGTAGTAATGTGCCCATCCTTGTCCCCATCCTGTAGTAATGGGCTCATCCTTGTCCCCATCCTGTAGTAATGGGCCCATCCTTGTCCCCATCCTGGAGTAATGTGCTCATCCTTGTCCCCATCCTGTAGAATGTGCCCATCCTTGTCCCCATCCTGTAGTAATGTGCCCATCCTTGTCCCCATCCTGTAGTAATGGGCCCATCCTTGTCCCCATCCTGTAGTAATGTGCTCATCCTTGTCCCCATCCTGTAGTAATGGGCCCATCCTTGTCCCCATCCTGTAGTAATGTCCCCATCCTGTAGTAATGTGCTCATCCTTGTCCCCATTCTGTAGTAATGTGCCCATCCTTGTCCCCATCCTGTAGTAATGGGCTCATCCTTGTCCCCATCCTGTAGTAATGGGCCCATCCTCGTCCCCATCCTGTAGTAATGGGCCCATCCTTGTCCCCATCCTGTAGTAATGGGCCCATCCTTGTCCCCATCCTGTAGTAATGGGCCCATCCTTGTCCCCATCCTGTAGTAATGTGCCTATCCTTGTCCCCATCCTGTAGTAATGGGCCCATCCTTGTCCCCATCCTGTAGTAATGTGCTCATCCTTGTCCCCATCCTGTAGTAATGGGCCCATCCTTGTCCCCATCCTGTAGTAATGTGCCCATCCTTGTCCCCATCCTGTAGTAATGTGCCCATCCTGTAGTAATGGGCCCATCCTTGTCCCCATCCTGTAGTAATGTGCCTATCCTTGTCCCCATCCTGTAGTAATGGGCCCATCCTTGTCCCCATCCTGTAGTAATGGGCCCATCCTTGTCCCCATCCTGTAGTAATGGGCCCATCCTTGTCCCCATCCTGTAGTAATGGGCCCATCCTTGTCCCCATCCTGTAGTAATGTGCCCATCCTTGTCCCCATCCTGTAGTAATGTGCCCATCCTTGTCCCCATCCTGTAGTAATGGGCCCATCCTTGTCCCCATCCTGTAGTAATGTGCTCATCCTTGTCCCCATCCTGTAGTAATGGACCCATCCTTGTCCCCATCCTGTAGTAATGGGCCCATCCTCGTCCCCATCCTGTAGTAATGGGCCCATCCTTGTCCCCATCCTGTAGTAATGTGCCTATCCTTGTCCCCATCCTGTAGTAATGGGCCCATCCTTGTCCCCATCCTGTAGTAATGGGCCCATCCTTGTCCCCATCCTGTAGTAATGTGCCTATCCTTGTCCCCATCCTGTAGTAATGGGCCCATCCTTGTCCCCATCCTGTAGTAATGGGCCCATCCTTGTCCCCATCCTGTAGTAATGGGCCCATCCTTGTCCCCATCCTGTAGTAATGGGCTCATCCTTGTCCCCATCCTGTAGTAATGTGCCCATCCTTGTCCCCATCCTGTAGTAATGTGCTCATCCTTGTCCCCATCCTGTAGTAATGGGCCCATCCTTGTCCCCATCCTGTAGAATGTGCCCATCCTTGTCCCCATCCTGTAGTAATGTGCCCATCCTTGTCCCCATCCTGTAGTAATGTGCTCATCCTTGTCCCCATCCTGTAGTAATGTGCTCATCCTTGTCCCCATCCTGTAGTAATGGGCCCATCCTTGTCCCCATCCTGTAGTAATGGGCCCATCCTTGTCCCCATCCTGTAGTAATGTGCTCATCCTTGTCCCCATCCTGTAGTAATGGGCCCATCCTTGTCCCCATCCTGTAGTAATGTGCTCATCCTTGTCCCCATCCTGTAGTAATGGGCCCATCCTTGTCCCCATCCTGTAGTAATGGGCCCATCCTTGTCCCCATCCTGTAGTAATGTGCCTATCCTTGTCCCCATCCTGTAGTAATGTGCTCATCCTTGTCCCCATCCTGTAGTAATGGGCCCATCCTTGTCCCCATCCTGTAGTAATGTGCTCATCCTTGTCCCCATCCTGTAGTAATGTGCCCATCCTTGTCCCCATCCTGTAGTAATGTGCCCATCCTTGTCCCCATCCTGTAGTAATGTGCTCATCCTTGTCCCCATCCTGTAGTAATGGGCCCATCCTTGTCCCCATCCTGTAGTAATGTGCTCATCCTTGTCCCCATCCTGTAGTAATGGGCCCATCCTTGTCCCCATCCTGTAGTAATGGGCCCATCCTTGTCCCCATCCTGTAGTAATGGGCCCATCCTTGTCCCCATCCTGTAGTAATGTGCCCATCCTTGTCCCCATCCTGTAGTAATGTGCTCATCCTTGTCCCCATCCTGTAGTAATGTGCTCATCCTTGTCCCCATCCTGTAGTAATGTGCCTATCCTTGTCCCCATTCTGTAGTAATGGCCCCATCCTTGTCCCCATCCTGTAGTAATGGGCCCATCCTTGTCCCCATTCTGTAGTAATGGCCCCATCCTTGTCCCCATCCTGTAGTAATGTGCCTATCCTTGTCCCCATCCTGTAGTAATGTGCTCATCCTTGTCCCCATCCTGTAGTAATGTGCCTATCCTTGTCCCCATCCTGTAGTAATGTGCTCATCCTTGTCCCCATCCTGTAGTAATGGGCCCATCCTTGTCCCCATCCTGTAGTAATGTGCTCATCCTTGTCCCCATCCTGTAGTAATGGGCCCATCCTTGTCCCCATCCTGTAGTAATGTGCTCATCCTTGTCCCCATCCTGTAGTAATGTGCTCATCCTTGTCCCCATCCTGTAGTAATGTGCTCATCCTTGTCCCCATCCTGTAGTAATGTGCCTATCCTTGTCCCCATTCTGTAGTAATGGCCCCATCCTTGTCCCCATCCTGTAGTAATGGGCCCATCCTTGTCCCCATTCTGTAGTAATGGCCCCATCCTTGTCCCCATCCTGTAGTAATGTGCCTATCCTTGTCCCCATCCTGTAGTAATGTGCTCATCCTTGTCCCCATCCTGTAGTAATGTGCCTATCCTTGTCCCCATCCTGTAGTAATGTGCTCATCCTTGTCCCCATCCTGTAGTAATGTGCTCATCCTTGTCCCCATCCTGTAGTAATGTGCTCATCCTTGTCCCCATCCTGTAGTAATGGGCCCATCCTTGTCCCCATCCTGTAGTAATGTGCTCATCCTTGTCCCCATCCTGTAGTAATGTGCCTATCCTTGTCCCCATCCTGTAGTAATGTGCTCATCCTTGTCCCCATCCTGTAGTAATGTGCTCATCCTTGTCCCCATCCTGTAGTAATGTGCTCATCCTTGTCCCCATCCTGTAGTAATGTGCTCATCCTTGTCCACATCCTGTAGTAATGTGCCTATCCTTGTCCCCATCCTGTAGTAATGTGCTCATCCTTCTCCCCATCCTGTAGTATTGTGCCCATCCTTGTCCCCATCCTGTAGTAATGTGCCTATCCTTGTCCCCATTCTGTAGTAATGGCCCCATCCTTGTCCCCATCCTGTAGTAATGTCCCCATCCTGTAGTAATGGGCCCATCCTTGTCCCCATTCTGTAGTAATGGCCCCATCCTTGTCCCCATCCTGTAGTAATGTGCCTATCCTTGTCCCCATCCTGTAGTAATGGGCCCATCCTTGTCCCCATCCTGTAGTAATGTGCTCATCCTTGTCCCCATCCTGTAGTAATGTGCTCATCCTTGTCCCCATCCTGTAGTAATGTGCTCATCCTTGTCCCCATCCTGTAGTAATGTGCCCATCCTTGTCCCCATCCTGTAGTAATGTGCTCATCCTTGTCCCCATCCTGTAGTAATGGGCCCATCCTTGTCCCCATCCTGTAGTAATGTGCTCATCCTTGTCCCCATCCTGTAGTAATGTGCTCATCCTTGTCCCCATCCTGTAGTAATGTGCTCATCCTTGTCCACATCCTGTAGTAATGTGCTCATCCTTGTCCCCATCCTGTAGTAATGGGCCCATCCTTGTCCCCATCCTGTAGTAATGTGCTCATCCTTGTCCCCATCCTGTAGTAATGTGCTCATCCTTGTCCCCATCCTGTAGTAATGGGCCCATCCTTGTCCCCATCCTGTAGTAATGTGCTCATCCTTGTCCCCATCCTGTAGTAATGGGCCCATCCTTGTCCCCATCCTGTAGTAATGTGCTCATCCTTGTCCCCATCCTGTAGTAATGTGCCCACCTTGTCCCCATCCTGTAGTAATGTGCTCATCCTTGTCCCCATCCTGTAGTAATGTGCTCATCCTTGTCCACATCCTGTAGTAATGTGCTCATCCTTGTCCCCATCCTGTAGTAATGTGCTCATCCTTGTCCACATCCTGTAGTAATGTGCCTATCCTTGTCCCCATCCTGTAGTAATGTGCTCATCCTTGTCCCCATCCTGTAGTAATGTGCTCATCCTTGTCCACATCCTGTAGTAATGTGCTCATCCTTGTCCCCATCCTGTAGTAATGGGCCCATCCTTGTCCCCATCCTGTAGTAATGTGCTCATCCTTGTCCCCATCCTGTAGTAATGTGCTCATCCTTGTCCACATCCTGTAGTAATGTGCTCATCCTTGTCCCCATCCTGTAGTAATGTGCTCATCCTTGTCCCCATCCTGTAGTAATGTGCTCATCCTTGTCCACATCCTGTAGTAATGTGCCTATCCTTGTCCCCATCCTGTAGTAATGTGCTCATCCTTCTCCCCATCCTGTAGTATTGTGCCCATCCTTGTCCCCATCCTGTAGTAATGTGCCTATCCTTGTCCCCATTCTGTAGTAATGGCCCCATCCTTGTCCCCATCCTGTAGTAATGTCCCCATCCTGTAGTAATGGGCCCATCCTTGTCCCCATTCTGTAGTAATGGCCCCATCCTTGTCCCCATCCTGTAGTAATGTGCCTATCCTTGTCCCCATCCTGTAGTAATGGGCCCATCCTTATCCCCATCCTGTAGTAATGTGCTCATCCTTGTCCCCATCCTGTAGTAATGTGCTCATCCTTGTCCCCATCCTGTAGTAATGTGCTCATCCTTGTCCCCATCCTGTAGTAATGTGCCCATCCTTGTCCCCATCCTGTAGTAATGGGCCCATCCTTGTCCCCATCCTGTAGTAATGTGCTCATCCTTGTCCCCATCCTGTAGTAATGTGCTCATCCTTGTCCCCATCCTGTAGTAATGTGCTCATCCTTGTCCCCATCCTGTAGTAATGGGCCCATCCTTGTCCCCATCCTGTAGTAATGTGCCCATCCTTGTCCCCATCCTGTAGTAATGTGCTCATCCTTGTCCACATCCTGTAGTAATGTGCCCATCCTTGTCCCCATCTTGTAGTAATGTGCTCATCCTTGTCCACATCCTGTAGTAATGTGCTCATCCTTGTCCACATCCTGTAGTAATGTGCCCATCCTTGTCCCCATCTTGTAGTAATGTGCTCATCCTTGTCCCCATCCTGTAGTAATGGGCCCATCCTTGTCCACATCCTGTAGTAATGTGCCCATCCTTGTCCCCATCCTGTAGTAATGTGCTCATCCTTGTCCACATCCTGTAGTAATGTGCCCATCCTTGTCCCCATCTTGTAGTAATGTGCTCATCCTTGTCCCCATCCTGTAGTAATGGGCCCATCCTTGTCCCCATCCTGTAGTAATGGGCCCATCCTTGTCCCCATCCTGTAGTAATGTGCCCATCCTTGTCCCCATCCTGTAGTAATGTGCTCATCCTTGTCCCCATCCTGTAGTAATGGGCCCATCCTTGTCCCCATCCTGTAGTAATGTGCTCATCCTTGTCCCCATCCTGTAGTAATGGGCCCATCCTTGTCCCCATCCTGTAGTAATGTGCTCATCCTTGTCCCCATCCTGTAGTAATGTGCTCATCCTTGTCCCCATCCTGTAGTAATGTGCTCATCCTTGTCCCCATCCTGTAGTAATGTGCTCATCCTTGTCCACATCCTGTAGTAATGTGCTCATCCTTGTCCCCATCCTGTAGTAATGTGCTCATCCTTGTCCACATCCTGTAGTAATGTGCCTATCCTTGTCCCCATCCTGTAGTAATGTGCTCATCCTTGTCCCCATCCTGTAGTAATGTGCTCATCCTTGTCCACATCCTGTAGTAATGTGCTCATCCTTGTCCCCATCCTGTAGTAATGGGCCCATCCTTGTCCCCATCCTGTAGTAATGGGCCCATCCTTGTCCCCATTCTGTAGTAATGGGCCCATCCTTGTCCCCATCCTGTAGTAATGTGCCTATCCTTGTCCCCATCCTGTAGTAATGGGCCCATCCTTGTCCCCATCCTGTAGTAATGGGCCCATCCTTGTCCCCATTCTGTAGTAATGGGCCCATCCTTGTCCCCATCCTGTAGTAATGTGCTCATCCTTGTCCCCATCCTGTAGTAATGTGCTCATCCTTGTCCCCATCCTGTAGTAATGGGCCCATCCTTGTCCCCATCCTGTAGTAATGGGCCCATCCTTGTCCCCATTCTGTAGTAATGGGCCCATCCTTGTCCCCATCCTGTAGTAATGTGCCTATCCTTGTCCCCATCCTGTAGTAATGGGCCCATCCTTGTCCCCATCCTGTAGTAATGGGCCCATCCTTGTCCCCATTCTGTAGTAATGGGCCCATCCTTGTCCCCATCCTGTAGTAATGTGCTCATCCTTGTCCCCATCCTGTAGTAATGTGCTCATCCTTGTCCCCATCCTGTAGTAATGTGCCTATCCTTGTCCCCATCCTGTAGTAATGGCCCCATCCTTGTCCCCATCCTGTAGTAATGTGCTCATCCTTGTCCCCATCCTGTAGTAATGTGCTCATCCTTGTCCACATCCTGTAGTAATGTGCCTATCCTTGTCCCCATCCTGTAGTAATGTGCTCATCCTTGTCCCCATCCTGTAGTAATGTGCTCATCCTTGTCCACATCCTGTAGTAATGTGCTCATCCTTGTCCCCATCCTGTAGTAATGGGCCCATCCTTGTCCCCATCCTGTAGTAATGGGCCCATCCTTGTCCCCATTCTGTAGTAATGGGCCCATCCTTGTCCCCATCCTGTAGTAATGTGCTCATCCTTGTCCACATCCTGTAGTAATGTGCTCATCCTTGTCCCTATCCTGTAGTAATGGGCCCATCCTTGTCCCCATCCTGTAGTAATGGGCCCATCCTTGTCCCCATCCTGTAGTAATGGGCCCATCCTTGTCCCCATCCTGTAGTAATGGGCCCATCCTTGTCCCCATCCTGTAGTAATGGGCCCATCCTTGTCCCCATCCTGTAGTAATGTGCTCATCCTTGTCCCTATCCTGTAGTAATGGGCCCATCCTTGTCCCCATCCTGTAGTAATGGGCCCATCCTTGTCCCCATCCTGTAGTAATGGGCCCATCCTTGTCCCCATCCTGTAGTAATGGGCCCATCCTTGTCCCCATCCTGTAGTAATGGGCCCATCCTTGTCCCCATCCTGTAGTAATGGGCCCATCCTTGTCCCCATTCTGTAGTAATGGGCCCATCCTTGTCCCCATCCTGTAGTAATGTGCTCATCCTTGTCCCTATCCTGTAGTAATGGGCCCATCCTTGTCCCCATCCTGTAGTAATGGGCCCATCCTTGTCCCCATCCTGTAGTAATGGGCCCATCCTTGTCCCCATCCTGTAGTAATGGGCCCATCCTTGTCCCCATCCTGTAGTAATGTGCTCATCCTTGTCCCCATCCTGTAGTAATGGGCCCATCCTTGTCCCCATCCTGTAGTAATGGGCCCATCCTTGTCCCCATTCTGTAGTAATGGGCCCATCCTTGTCCCCATCCTGTAGTAATGGGCCCATCCTTGTCCCCATCCTGTAGTAATGTGACCCATCCTTATCCCCTGTAGTAATGTGCCCATCCTTGTCCCCATCCTGTAGTAATGTGCTCATCCTTGTCCCTATCCTGTAGTAATGGGCCCATCCTTGTCCCCATCCTGTAGTAATGGGCCCATCCTTGTCCCCATCCTGTAGTAATGTGCCCATCCTTGTCCCCATCCTGTAGTAATGGGCCCATCCTTGTCCCCATCCTGTAGTAATGGGCCCATCCTTGTCCCCATCCTGTAGTAATGGGCCCATCCTTGTCCCCATCCTGTAGTAATGGGCCCATCCTTGTCCCCATCCTGTAGTAATGTGCTCATCCTTGTCCCCATCCTGTAGTAATGGGCCCATCCTTGTCCCCATCCTGTAGTAATGGGCCCATCCTTGTCCCCATCCTGTAGTAATGTGACCCATCCTTATCCCCTGTAGTAATGTGCCCCATCCTTTGATCACTGTGGATCTGAGGCCAGGAAGGGGTATTTATAGGCTTCCTCCTTATCAGGTGACGGTATTGGGGGCTACCGCCCCTTCTTGTAGGAATGATTGGGGATTATTGGTCTCGGGCCCCGATGGCTGCTCTGGGACTCGCTGTGCACAGATGACCGTCACTCGAGTCTCCATTGGTGATTTTCCAGAATGCCAGTACACAGGTAGTAATGGTATTTTTATTTGCTGCCCCAGTTCTGGGGTCACCCCGTGGTATTTACCATGAATCAGCCTGACCTAAACTATGACAATAGGGTGAGGGTCTGAATATATGAGAGACCGATACTTTGAATACCGCCATTACTGAGAATGGTGTAGTGATATCAGATATATTTATATATTGCTGCCTCAGGAGAAGCAGCTCGGCTGACATATGCCTCTTGGTCTCCATTATAGTCATATTCTAGGAGTCCATGACTGATCCATCACTCGATACACACCAGTCTGTACGCAGGATGCCATGGGCATACAATGGTTTCCACCAAGGAAAACGTCATATTGACAAACACACCGCTCCAAATAATTAAGGGAACACATAAATCATCCCATCAGAATGATGAATCATTGGTCAGTGGATCCCAAAATCATCCACAAGCTGAGGGCTGGATTCCAAGTGACCACGAAAAATCTAACCCAAAAGTTGTATCCGATCTGTATGAACGTCATCACTCCATGGTGTGTAATGGCCTCGTGTGCCTGTGTGCACGCTGTACAACGGGTAGGCATGGGACGGCAGATGGTGTCCTGGAGGATCTCCTCCCAGTCCAGGACTGACCTCTGAGCTCCTGACCAGTCTTTGGTGGTACTCCGCAGCATTGGAGGAATAAAGTCCCAGAGGTTGTCCGCTGTTTCTGGGCTGAGGAACGTGAGGGCCAGTAAATGGCATCAATGCCTTTATCTTCCAGGAATTGTATAGGCCAGGAGGATCACTACTCCAGTGTAAGGCCTGGCATTACCTAACAGCCTCCACAGACATGGCTGGCCCCGCAGCACATTGCTCCAGCTGGAGGATGTGGAAGCCGGCCTAACGTGCGCAGCCTGCAGTGGTGGCCCTGGCAGTTTTGTCTGGTGAATGCCCCTCGAGTTGCTCGGGGTTGTGCTGTGAGCGCAGGTTGCACACAGGACATTGGGTCCTCATCCTGCCTTCATGGAGTCTGGAGAGACGAGGACACTGGCAAAACGCAAAGCAAGATGCGAATCAGGAGAGTGCAGATGTCTGAGGCCACAGCCTGCACTGCCATGCTCTGTGTGGGGGAGGGGGTCTTACACCAGATTTGATATCTTGATGTGAATTGATTTGGGGTTATATTAGGATTGTTCCTGTAATTGCATCTGAGTGAAGCCTCCAATGTGAACAGTGTCTGACCTCAGCCTTGGTCTTCTCTCTCGGCCAGGATTGCTGTATGAAATCTTCCCTTCTTCTTACAGACAAACATTGACCGAGTTTGGCAGATGAGCAGACAAGTGAGAAAGCCTGAAGTGGAGTACGTGGAGATTGTTCCTGTGGATGGCACGTCTGTTCACAACTACAGCTCACAAGCACTCAACTCTACAGAGCTGGCACACAAGAGGTTAAGGCAGAAAATGGCTGAGGTTAGTCACCCTAAAATAAGAGTGTCCTTATCTGCAGGAAAATAGTGAAGGGAATCTGTCAGCAGGTGTTTGCTACTTCATCTGAGAGCAGCATAATGAAGGCTCATGGCGCGTCATCCCACGTGGCTTCATGTAGACGGGGTTTGTTTTAGTGACCGTCTCTTCAGGGGGTAATAATCAGACACCGGCCCTTTCTTAGGCTGAAAGAACGGATCCAGCAGCAAAACCAGTGCCACAAAAACGTCTGGAAACACAACTTTCTTGTCCGTTTTGGGAAAAAAAAAGTTGTGTTTCCAGAACTTTTTTGCTACTGGATCTGTTCTAACAGACAGCCTGGATCTGTTCTAACTGGACTCGTGAGCTCGGCCATATAGACGCCTCGGCAGCAATCGGCTGTAATGTTACCTGGCAGCTTTTCAGAGGAAGTCCAGTCCAGCACTCCTAGGCCAGGGCGTCACAGACACACGTTATGTGGTGCCCCCTATCAGGTCGTCACAGGGTACTGTGCAATCTGCCCTTCTGCACAGTATCCACCCTCCTTGGTTACGGGTCCTGGTTCTTTGGTGTTGCTAACAGCTTGGCCAATCAAAATCCTAGAACACTTCCCACTTGAACCTACCAGACACACCATTGGGGGGCCTGAAGGCAATAGGGCCACCCACATGGGGGATTGGTGAGGAGAAAGTGAGGACAGTTGAGAGTGAAGGAGAGGTGGAGGTGAAGTGGCTCTCGTGAGGAGAGGCCACGGAGGAGAGTTCCTGTGTACTAGGTGGCAGACGTTGGTCTGGGCCTGGTAGGAGCTGGAACCCGGTCGCAGGGGACATTGTCAAGGGGCACGGACTGCCGAGGAGGGCAGCCGGCGGCCTTGAGCTATCACCGGGCAGGGGCCAGGGCACGACTGGGTACGTGGACCCCAGGCCGGAAAGTAGCTTCACGCGTTCCGGTAATTTACCCGACGGGGGTGAAGACTTCAAGTGTCATCCCCAAGCCGCTCCAAAATCGGGGTACTAGCGCACCGATGGGATAGGACTTTCCCACTACAGTCCAAAGAAATCCTACGCGTGAACCCTGAGAGCAAGCTCACTCCTTTAGCCATACGGGTGAGCGGGACCCGGAGAGTTTCATACCAACGGGTCCAATCAAGACGAAGGTGCCAGGAATAGGGCCACAGACCAACAACAACACCAGGGGTGCGGATCCAGGCGTGCTCCCCGCAGGCTACAGTGGTGCTCAGAATTCTGGTTTACAAGCTGTCAGTGTGGTTATTCTTTGACTGAGTGAGTACATTGGAAACTTCCTGCACCTATCCCCCAACGGCACCCAAACACCATCCATCATCAACGGGCCCCGGGACACAAACCCCCTACCCACGGAGGGGTTAAACATCAGGCTGCCGCACCATCGTCACCGGGCTCCCCAACGGCAGAGTGGTCCCTCACATTACCACGCACCGTGGGTGGAGTCATGAACTTTCCAAAAAAACCCTGTACATATCACCCCCCTCTCCCCCCCTTCTTTTAATCGAGTGGCCGCGCGACCCCCGGGTCCGGAGACCCCTCGAGCCACCGCGGATCTGGATCCGAGCGGCAGCAGCCCGGCTGCTCGCACGGGGGCGGTACACCTCCTCCTGATTATTAAACTTACACCAAAAAATGTATTTTACTTTCAAAATAATTGTTTTTCTTACAGGAACCAAACTGCAGATACTCCTACTGTCTGGATTACCAATCCGCTACCCTGAGTCCAGTAGATGTCATAGAGGAAATGGAAAAACGAGCAGCAAAGTCTAGAGAGGAATGGATGACGCCGAGCGGCTTCATCTACCCAGGATTTAGGAGCAGCATTGAAAGCAACCTGCACCCCAAAAAGCCAGACGATGCCCGGAGCCAGGAACTAACCAAGGTAAAAAGGATACTAAGGGATCCAGTGTTGTGTTACCGCCACCATCAGGGGAGCGTTATATGTAAACTGGTATCCAGAGTGAAATGTCTTATACAGTCTATAGACCCTCCACCATCATATCCTGGTCGGTCATACGCGTCTCCCTGGCTTAGGTGCCGGCAGACGATGGCCGTGTGATTCCAGGGCTAAAGGACAAAAGGGAAATACGGGTGAAGAATGGAAAAAGGAGTCATTTTTACGATTTCGTGCACTGTCACTGGGTTTGGCCAGATGAAGACACCAATTGTGTATAAAACACGTAGCCTGAAGATCCAGTGTCGGAGCCTGTTACCCCCGCACTTCTTGGGGCGCTCATGTTACCCCCGCTCTTCTCAGGATGCTCATGTTATGCCCGCTGCTCTTGGGGCACTCTCATTACCCCGCTCTTCTTGGGGGCGCTCACGTTACCCTCTCTCTTCTTGGGGCGCTCATATTACCCCCGCTCTTCTTGGGGTGCTCGTGTTACCCCCGCTCTTCTTGGGGCGCTCGTGTTACCCCTGCTCTTCTTGGGGTGCTCGTTACCCCCGTTCTTGGGGTGCTCGTGTTACCCCCGCTCTTCTTGGGGTGCTCATTTTACCCCCGCTCTTCTTGGGGTGCTCGTGTTACCCTCGCTCTTCTTGGGGTGCTCCTGTTACCCTCGCTCTTCTTGGGTTGCTTGTGTTACTCCTGCTCTTCTTGAGGTGATTGTGTTACTCCTGCTCTTCTTGGGGTGCTCGTGTTACCCTCGCTCTTCTTGGGGTGCTCGTGTTACCCTCGCTCTTCTTGGGTTGCTTGTGTTACTCCTGCTCTTCTTGAGGTGATCGTGTTACCCCCGCTCTTCTTGGGGCACTCGTGTTACCCCTACTCTTCTTGGAGTGCTCGTGTTACCCCTGCTCTTCTTAGGGTGCCCGTGTTACCCCCGCTCTTCTTGGAGTGCTTGTGTTACCCCTGCTCTTCTTGGGGCGCTCATGTTACCCCCGCTCTTCTTGGGGTGGTCACGTTACCTCCTCTCTTCTTGGGGTGGTCACACTACCCCCTCCCTTCTTGGGGCGCTCGTGTTACCTCCTCTCTTCTTGGAGCGCTCGTGTTACCCCCGCTCTTCTTGGGGCGCTCGTGTTACCCCCGCTCTTCTTGGGGCGCTTGTGTTACCCCTGCTCTTCTTGGGGCGCTTGTGTTACCCCTGCTCTTCTTGGGGCGCTCGTGTTACCCCTTCTCTTCTTGGGGCGGTCACGCTACCCCCTCTCTTCTTGGGGTGCTCGTGTTACCCCCTCTCTTATTGGGGCGCTCGTGTTGACTCCGCTCTTTTTGGGGTGCTCATATTTTTGCTGCTTTGTAGTATCGCTCTGTATCGTACAATCACATTATAAAGTACAGCGCCGCGTGGAATGTTAGGGGGCTCGGGGATGAGAATAAGAGATGCGCTATATTTACTCACAGAAATTTTTCCCGGCTATTTTATGTCTATCTGAGACCCACATGGTAAGAGATAATGTTCATTGGCTGAGGAAGGGATGGATCACACATGAATATAATTCCACATACTCGACCCATGCACTGGGTGTGAGTGTGTTGGTGCACAAATCCATCCCGTTCTCATGTACCAAATCAGTGGTTGACCCTGGGGGCAGATTTGTCTGTTTACTTTGCACGGTGTATGGTATACAATTTATTCTGGTTGCGATATATATCCCTCCACCGTATTCAGTCGAACCGGTAAAAAGGATATTGTCTATTTCTTTGTCGCTCCATTGGGAGACCCAGACAATTGGGTGTATAGCTTCTGCCTCCGGAGGCCACACAAAGTATTACACTTTAAAAAGTGTAACCCCTCCCCTCTGCCTATACACCCTCCCGTGGATCACTGGCTCCTCAGTTTTATGCTTTGTGTGGAAGGAGGCACACATCCACTCATGCATTCTCATACTTAGTTATGTCGGTTGGAAGAAAAGAGGGCCCCCACGGGGCCCCCGGCATGTTCCCTTCTCACCCCACTACGTCGGCGGTGTTGTTAAGGTTGAAGTACCCATTGCGGGTACAGAGGCTGGAGCCACATGCCGTCTCCTTCACCATCCCTTAGCGGCTCTGGGAGAAGTGGGATCCTAAGCGGTCATCCATTTACTGGGACCGTGCTCCCTCCGCAGCCCCTGTGGGAACCTGCCGGACCGGAGCCTCTTCAACCTCAGGGACCGGGCCCTGCAACTCAAAGGTACTCTGTGTCCCCATTGGGGACTGTGCAGGGAGCGCACCTTCTTCCCGGAAGCCGCGGCAGCTGCTGAATTGAGAAGGCCGGTGGACTTCCGCGCCGACCGTGCCTGCTTGTTGGGCGCGGTCTCAAATTTAGTCCCCGGCTTCATCGCGGCCTAGTCGCAAAAATCCCGCCCCCGGGCCTGCCTGTCAGGGGTAAGGGCGGGATTACCGACCTGACGTCGGATGTGAGGGCTGGAGCATCCTGCATGTTTTCCTCCCCCCTCACTGATCACTGTGGGGACCCCAGATTCCCGCACTTTCCTGGCGCCGCCCACGGCTCCACTCCCCCCCTGAGAGCTCCGGCAACCATTTTTTGGCATTCTGCCGGTGGAGGATTCTCAGTGAACAGCTCTGCAGCTCCGGGGGATCTAAGGCAGGGAATCTGGAGGACACACTCCGCTTGTTAGCGGTCGGTAAGCCACACCGGTCACCCGGTGCTGGTCCCCCTAGGGTGCCGGAATAGATACGTATATATATATATATCTGTTCGATCGGGCTGTATACCCCTTTTTCCCATATACCCTCAGTGATCACTCTCCTAGGAGACAACAGCATGTCGTCCACAAGGAGCAAAGCTGCTAAGGCACAGGGTTTTTTTGCGGCCTGTACCTCTTGTGGGGCTATGTTACCTGCGGGTTCCACCTACCCTCACTGTGAGCAATGCTCGACCCCTGTTTTGCTTGCTCAGCCGGAGCCTCGGACACTAGTGGGCCCCTCGGCTCATGTAGACCCCCCTGCTCCCCCTGTCCAGGCGGCAGGGACAGAGTTCGCCTCTTTTGCTGAGAAACTCTCTGAGTCACTTTCACAATCCATGGCTCAGTCTATGGACAAATGGTCTTCCAAGCTGCTAGAAGCTTTGCAGTCCAGACCGGTCCTTTCACAGGCCCCGGCCCCTGTTGGCTCGTCGCCTCCAGGCCCCTCTCGGTCCGCGCCGCAGCACGCTCCCAGGTTGGCCCCTAGGTCTCAGGCGGAGGACTCCTGCCCGGACCACAGTCCTAGACCGGCTAAGCGGGCTCGCTGGGAATCTTCCCCGACTTCCTCACGCTGCTCGGGTTCCCAGCTTGAGGACTCTCTGGAGGACGAGGCGGACGTCGCAGCTCAGGGCTCTGACCCTGACGTCACCCTTAACCTTGATACACCTGAAGGGGACGCCTTAGTAAATGATCTTATCTCGTCCATCAACCAGGTGTTGGATCTCTCTCCCCCGCCTCCTCCTGTAGAGGAGTCGGCGTCTCAGCAGGAGAAACACCAGTTTCGGTTCCCCAAACGTACACGCAATGCGTTTTTCGATCACTCTAACTTCAGAGACGCTGTCCAGAAGCCCAGAGCGGTCCCGGACAAGCGCTTTATTAAGCACCTCACTGACACGCGTTACCCCTTCCCATCTGAAGTCGTTAAGGGTTGGGCTCACTGTCCCAAGGTGGATCCTCCAGTCTCAAGATTGGCGGCTAGATCCGTGGTATCAGTTGCAGATGGCTCATCGCTAAAGGATGCCACTGACAGACAGATAGAGCTCCTGGTGAAGTCCATCTATGAGGCCACGGGCGCATCTTTTGCCCCGGCCTTTGCAGCCGTGTGGGCACTCCAAGCTATCTCGGCTTGTCTGACTGAGATTAATGCTGTCACACGTAATTCTGCTCCGCAAGTTGCGTCTTTGACCTCTCAGGCGTCAGCCTTTTCATCCTACGCCATGAACGCCGTCCTGGACTCTGCTAGCCGTACAGCTGTAGCATCCGCTAACTCTGTGGCAGTCCGCAGGGCCATGTGGCTGCGCGAATGGAAGGCAGACTCGGCCTCCAAGAGGTTCTTAACCGGTTTGCCGTTTTCTGGCGACCGTTTGTTTGGCGAACGATTGGATGAGATTATTAAGGAATCCAAAGCAAAGGATTCCTCCTTACCCCAGGCCAAACCTAAGAGACCTCAACAGAGAAAGGTTCAATCGAGATTTCGGTCCTTTCGTCCCTCCGCCAAGTCCCAATCCTCTTCGTCCAACAGGCCGGAGAAAGGCCAGTGGAACTCCTATGCGTGGCGATCCAAGTCTCGCCCACAAAAGGCCGCAGGAGGCACTGTCTCCAAGACGGCTTCCTCATGACTCTCGGCCTCCCCTGACCGCATCCTCGGTCGGTGGCAGGCTCTCCCGCTTTGGCGACGCCTGGTGGCCACATGTTCAAGACCGATGGGTGAGAGACATTCTGTCTCATGGTTACAGGATAGAGTTCAGCTCTCGTCCTGCGGCTCGCTTCTTCAGAACCTCTCCGCCCCCCACTCAGGCCGACGCACTTTTTCAGGCAGTAGCCGCTCTAAAGATGGAAGGAGTTGTGATCCCCGTTCCCCTTCAGGAACGTGGTCGCGGATTTTACTCCAACTTGTTCGTGGTGCCAAAAAAGGACGGGTCATTCCGTCCCGTTCTGGACCTCAAGCTACTCAACAGACATGTGAGAACCAGACGGTTCCGGATGGAATCTCTCCGCTCGGTCATCGCCTCAATGTCACAAGGAGACTTCCTAGCATCGATCGACATCAAGGATGCTTATCTCCATATACCGATCGCACCCGAGCATCAACGTTTCCTGCGTTTCGCCATCGGGGACGAACACCTCCAGTTCGTGGCATTGCCTTTCGGCTTGGCGACAGCACGACGGGTTTTCACCAAAGTCATGGCATCCGTTGTGGCGGTCCTGCATTCTCAGGGCCACTCGGTGATTCCCTACTTGGACGATCTCCTAGTCAGGGCCCCGTCTCGGGTGGCGTGTCAACAAAGTCTATCTGTCGCTCTGGCGACTCTCCAGCAGTTCGGGTGGATCATCAACTTCCCGAAATCCAAGTTGACACCGACCCAATCACTGACGTACCTTGGAATGGAGTTTCATACCCAGCAAGCGTTAGTCAAGCTTCCGAGCGACAAACAGCTTTCTCTGCAGGCAGGGGTGCAATCCCTTCTTCGGAGTCAGTCACACCCCTTGAGGTGCCTCATGCACTTCCTGGGGAAGATGGTGGCAGCTATAGAGGCAGTCCCGTTCGCGCAATTCCATCTTCGGCCACTCCAATGGGACATTCTCCGCAAATGGGACAGGAGGTCGGCTTCCCTCGACAGGAACGTCTCTCTTTCCCTTGCAACCAAGACGTCACTTCAGTGGTGGCTCTTTCCCAATTCTCTATCGCAGGGAAAATCCTTCCTACCCCCAACCTGGGCTGTGGTCACCACGGACGCGAGCCTGTCAGGGTGGGGAGCGGTTTTTCTCCACCACAGGGCTCAGGGAACCTGGACTCCGATAGTCATCCCTTCAGATCAATATTCTGGAGATAAGGGCAGTGTATCTAGCCCTATTGGCTTTTCATCGGTGGCTGGAGGGCAGGCAGATCCGTATCCAGTCGGACAACGCCACTGCCGTCGCATACATCAACCACCAAGGCGGCACTCGCAGTCGTCAAGCCTTCCAGGAAGTCCGACGGATTCTGCAGTGGGTGGAAGCCACAGCCTTCACCATCTCCGCAGTTCACATCCCGGGCGTAGAAAACTGGGAAGCAGATTCTCTCAGTCATCAGGGCATGGATGCGGGGGAATGGTCTCTGCACCCAGACGTGTTTCGAGAGATCTGTCGCCGCTGGGGAACGCCGGACGTCGATCTCATGGCGTCACGGCACAACAACAAAGTCCCGGCATTCATGGCACGGTCTCAGGATCACAGAGCTCTGGCGGCGGACGCGTTAGTTCAGGATTGGTCGCAGTTTCGACTGCCTTATGTGTTTCCTCCTCTGGCGATGCTGCCCAGAGTGTTACGCAAGATCAGGTCCGACTGCCGTCGCGCCATTCTCGTCGCTCCAGACTGGCCGAGGCGGTCGTGGTACCCGGATCTGTGGCATCTCATGGTGGGTCAACCGTGGGCGCTTCCAGACCGCCCAGACTTGCTGTCACAAGGCCCGTTTTTCCATCTGAATTCTGTGGCCCTCAACCTGACTGTGTGGCCATTGAGTCCTGGTTCCTAGCGTCTTCAGGGTTATCTCAGGATGTCATTGCCACCATGAGACAGGCCAGGAAGCCTACGTCCGCCAAGATCTATTATAGGTCTTGGCAAATCTTCCTATCCTGGTGCGCTAATAACGGTTTTACTCCATGGCCGTTTGCCTTACCCACTTTTCTTTCATTCCTTCAATCCGGAATGGACAAGGGTTTGTCACTTGTCTCTCTCAAGGGCCAAGTATCGGCGCTCTCCGTATTTTTTCAAAAGCGCCTAGCCAGGCTTCCGCAGGTCCGCACGTTCCTGCAGGGAGTTTGCCACATAGTCCCACCTTACAAGCGTCCGCTGGAACCCTGGGATCTTAACAGGGTGCTAACGGCTCTTCAGAAACCACCTTTCGAGCCGCTGCGGGATGTCTCTCTATCACGTCTTTCGCAGAAGGTGGCCTTTCTAGTGGCAGTCACATCACTTCGGAGAGTGTCTGAGCTAGCAGCGCTGTCATGCAAAGCCCCCTTCCTGGTGTTTCACCAGGATAAGGTGGTTCTGCGTCCTGTCCCGGAATTTCTCCCTAAGGTGGTATCCCCTTTTCATCTCAATCAGGATATCTCCTTGCCTTCATTTTGCCCTAATCCAATTCACCAGTGTGAAAAGGATTTGCGCTCTTTGGATCTTGTGAGAGCACTCCGGCTCTACGTGTCTCGCACGGCGCCCCTGCGTCGTTCAGATGCGCTCTTTGTCCTTGTCGCTGGCCAGCGTAAGGGTTCGCAGGCTTCCAAGTCAACCTTGGCTCGGTGGATCAAGGAACCGATTTTCGAAGCCTACCGTTCTTCTGGGCTTCCGCTTCCTTCAGGGCTGAAAGCCCATTCTACCAGAGCCGTGGGTGCGTCCTGGGCATTGCGGTACCGGGCTACGGCTCAGCAGGTGTGTCAGGCAGCTACGTGGTCTAGTCTGCACACTTTCACGAAACACTATCAAGTGCAGACCTATGCTTCGGCAGACGCCAGTCTAGGTAGGCGAGTCCTTCAGGCGGCGGTTGCCCACCTGTAAGAGGGGGCCGTTTCGGCTCTTTTTTATTGAGGTATTCTTTTACCCACCCAGGGACTGCTCTTGGACGTCCCAATTGTCTGGGTCTCCCAATGGAGCGACAAAGAAGAAGGGAATTTTGTTTACTTACCGTAAATTCCTTTTCTTCTAGCTCCTATTGGGAGACCCAGCACCCGCCCCTGTTCCCTTCGGGCTGGTTGTTCTTTTGTGTACACATGTTGTTCATGTTGAATTGTTATTTTGGTTCATGGTTTTCAGTTCTACGGACATCCTTCGGATTGAATTTACCCTAGACCAATTATAAGTTTTCTCCTTCCTGCTTTTGCACCAAAACTGAGGAGCCTGTGATCCACGGGAGGGTGTATAGGCAGAGGGGAGGGATTACACTTTTTAAAGTGTAATACTTTGTGTGGCCTCCGGAGGCAGAAGCTATACACCCAATTGTCTGGGTCTCCCAATAGGAGCTAGAAGAAAAGGAATTTACGGTAAGTAAACAAAATTCCCTTCTTTAGATTCCCTTCCTCCTGCGCCGACTCTTCTGATAGGGATGTAAATAGTTATTAAAATCTCCTATCTAGATAAACTACACTCGGGGAACATATCGGAGGACGCCGCTCCAACTTCATTTGCTAGAATGCTGACAGAGCTGGGTTTGGTAGACCTTTGGCGCGCCAAACACCCCACAACCAAACAATTCTCCTGCTACTCTAGCTCCCACCACACTATGTCACGGATAGACCTGGCTATTGGGCACAGAATTATGACCTCATATGTACAAACGGTGGCCTATCTACCTAGAAGCGTATCTGATCACTCACCACTACATGTTACACTTTCATGGGGAAACCCCCTCACCCTGTCTAGGCCTATCTGGAAACTTAATCCCTTCTGGATCCAGCTCATAGGGTGATCCTTACATGATAATATTATGGAATACTTTCAACATAATGAGTGATCTGCGCCATCACACATAGTCTGGCACTCTATGAAAGCCGTAGTGAGGGGCATCTATATCAGAGAAATATGCATACGTAAAAACCATAACAGACGCTACACCCAAAGTCTGATTCAGGAAGTATCTGTTGCGGAGGCTGCGGTGGTGCTCAACCCGACAGAGGAAACGAAAAACACTCTAGAGAAGGCACAAACGTCACTCAAAGAAAATCTCATGTCGGCGGCAGCAAATAAATGTTACTTCCTCAAGCAGAAATATTTCATAGAGGGGGAGGGAGTAGGGCACCTACTAGTCACGGTTATTAGGGCACAGGAGGGATCTTCATATATAAATAGGATGAAGACGGAGTCTGGTGACCTTGTAACGGAAAGTGAGGATATAGTGAGGGAGATAAAGAGGTATTATATGCGGCTATACACATCAGACTGTGACCTTACGGAAACCGCTGTGGAACAGTACTTGGAAGATCTCTCTCTTCCCACAATGACTGACGAAGAAAAGGATTTGTTGGATCGAGACATCCTGTTGGAAGAGTTGGAGGAAGCACTTGGCCAGACACAAAATGAAAAAGCTCCGGGAACGGATGGCCTGCCTGGCGAGTTTTATAAAACTTATGCACCCTTACTGCTACCTAGACTACTGAAAGTATTTGAAGAGGCTGAAAGGCAGAGGGTCCTCCCGCCCTCTATGAGGGAAGCTTTAATAGTCTTAATATTAAAACCCGGAAAAGATCCAGAGATCCCGGATTCGTACCGCCCAGTCTCTCTACTACCAACAGATGTTAAATTACTGGCCAAGGTGCTCGCCAATAGGATGTCCCGAGTCATCTCATCTATTACACAGAATGATCAAACAGGATTTATTCCATGTAATGCCACATCTATGAACCTCAGAAAATTATATTTGGGGATTCAACATAGTTCTGAGAAGCCGGGGAAAGGGCAATTTTGTCCTTAGACGCCGCTAAGGCGTTCGATAGCTTAGAATGGGGGTATTTGTGGGCGGTACTTCGGAAAATGGGTTTTGGACATTTATATGGATTTATAACTTGGGTGAAGCTACTATACGACTCACCGGTGGCGAAGGTTAGGGTTAATGGCAGGGTCTCTGAGTCTTTTCCTCTTGGAAGAGGTACTAGACAGGGGTGCCCGCTCTCGCCCTTGCTATTTGCTACTGCAGTGGAGCCATTGGCAGTGGCAATACGGAAGTCCAGGGAGGTAACGGGATTTAGGTGTGGAGCAGTGGAGCAGAAAATATCATTATATGCGGATGACCTACTCTTATATCTAGACAGGGTACATTCCTCGATTTTGCCGGCAATGGATATCATTCGAGAATTTGGGCGGAGGTCTGGCCTTCGAATTAACTGGTCCAAGTCGGCTTTAATGACGTTGGACCCTCTCCCGGTGGGTTTCTCGGACTTGCAGATCCCAGTTCCTGTGGTCCAAGAATTTTAAATATTTGGGAGTAACTGTCAGCCCAATTCCGAAGGATTTCCATGCTCTGAATCTGGAACCCCTGTTGCAGCGGTTTAGAGCAAAGGTACACACCTGGTGTCGCTTGCCGCTATCAAATATCGGTAGATCTAACTTAATAAAAATGGTAATGATGCTACAATTACTATATCTTATACATAATTCTCCATTGTGGATACGTAGGGAATTTTTTGCCAAAATTAATACCTTATTCCGGGAACTTATCTGGAAGAAAAAACAGGCTAGGATTCGATTGGTAGTGCTACAGTGGGGAAAGGAGGAGGGAGGACTGGCGGTACCAAACCTATATATATATACTATATAGCCTCCCAGATGCAACATCTTAGGGGTTGGGGCAAAGAAGGAGCGTATGATACCAGTGGTGATATAGTGAGAGAGGGATCGGTATGGAAATATTCGGGTTGCCGGTTGGATGTGGGACAAAGACAGATAAATGGAGCTTGATATCCCACATTGGCTATGATATTTAGGGTATGGGACAGGGGTAAGTCTCTTTTGGGGATAAATGGGCCTACGGAGTTCTGGCCACTCTGGTGGAATCCGGACTTGCCAGGAATTAAAAAATTCGTGGGGTTCAGAGGATGGGAAGATAAAGGGATCCATATAGTGTCACAAATACTACAAAATAATATTCTTAAGAGTTTTGAGCAATTGAGAACAGAGTTTCACCTTCCGCATGTCTTCTTTTATCAGTATTTACAGCTGAGGCACGCACTGGAAAGACAGAGGAGGACCAACCCGGTGACAGTGACACATAATCAAACATTACATATCCTACTTACATCTGAGTCCTCTAAGGGTCTTATTTCTGAACTATACAAATAATTACTATCTGCCCATTTGGAAGTGCACCCATTGATTGTTAAAAGCAAATGGGAATGGGACGTTGGCCCCTTGACAGAAGACCAGTGGTCCGACATTCTAGAACAAGTCCCTAAGCTGGCGGTCTCTGAGTGCCAAAGACTTTCCCAAATATATCTCATCCACAAGGTATATAAAACTCCCAGCCTATCATTCAGGATGGGACTTAGACCAAATGCACAATGTGTTAGGTGTGGACAGGATGATGCCCATTTGATACATGTTATGTGGGAGTGTGGACACATTGGTGATTTCTGGAAACAAACCCTGGGACTCATAGACCAAATATATCATATCACAATACAGCCGTCGCCTCGTCTATGTTTGTTGAGTCTATGGGAGGGAGGAGTGGACCCGGACTCCCCAACAGCCCTGGCAATAGCCCGTATCCTGTACCAAGCAAGGAAGATACTGGCATACCATTGGTTAGATCCTCCAACAAAAAACGTTATCAGAGCTTAAAAACAAATTAAATAATGTCTTAAGATTAGAAAGGGGAGTTTATTTAAAAAGAAAAACATTGAGAAAGTTTTACAAAATTTGGCAGCCATGGATGGAGTTGCCGGGTCTCCCCTCTGGTGCACTGGCGCAGGATGCAATGCTGGACCGGTTACTGTTGTGCTTGCAATGAATGAAATGTGTGGGGAATAAAACTAAAACTAGTCTTTTCCGTGGCGAAGTGGACTTTAAGTGACGTTGTGGGAGGGGCCGGAAGGGTGCGATTGATGACTGCACGGAGAGAGAGAGATAGGAGGGTATGGAAATATGATGTGGGGCAACACGGCTGATGGAGGAGGCTTTCTGTTAGGCTATGTGCGCACGTGTGCGTAATTCATGCAGTTACGCTGCGATCTGTAGCGCAGCGTAACTGCATGCGTCCTGCGTCCCCTGCATAATCTATGGAGATTGTGCAGGGGCCGTGCGCACGTGGCGTTTTAGAGCGCAGCGCTTCGGCTGCTGCCCGAAGCGCTACGTTCTAAGAAGTGACATGTCACTTCTTCCGTGCGCTCTGCCTGCAGCCCCTGCTCTGTCTATGGCAGGAGCTGCAGTCAGAGCGCATGGAATCGGGTTTTTTTTTTTTTTCACTAGGGACTTTTCTGCAGCGATTTGAAGCGCACGTGCGCTGTTCAGATCGGTGCAGAAATTTCTGCAGGGACAGAACGCAACGTGCGCACATAGCCTAAGACTGAGGCATTATTGCATAATTTAACTTTTGTTTATCTGTGGAGCCACGCGGTTTGTAGGCTCATTTTCTACAATATGACTGCGATTTGAAAACCTTACTAGTTATATATATATATATATAAATGTATATTATTATATATACAGAGGAAGAACTTGATTTACATACAACGTGCTTATTTCATGTATCCAGTTATTAGCCATCTGAGAAGTGATATATTCTCTCTGTATTGATTTCTAACTGTTTAATAAAAAAGATCTGATTTAAAAAATAAAGTACAGCGCCAAGTTAAAGGAAATGAAGGTTTTAAAAATATCAGATAAATGCAAAAAATAAATTTTCACACAATAAAAATAAATATGATTTTGGATTTTTTCTCCTTTCCAGTGCATTACATAATAAAATGTCTGACATCACTGAGCAGTGCAGCGCATGTCACAACCCCGGGCTGTGGTGTCTGTATGGATGGAAAGTAGACGCCGTGTCTGGACAATCAGAGATCCGTGCGTTCTCCATGCGAATGTGACCGTTTCACATTCTGCGTTTCCCTTCGCTGCTTTACTGCTCAGACCTTTCTGTCGTCACTGAGCTGCACTTATAATTTGCCTCTGTAACTTTCATTGACAAATCCATGAAGTTTCTGTCCCGGCTGAATATTCCCAGCGCGGCCCCCGATTCCTCCAGACCCTGCCCTTCCCCCGATTCCTCCAGACTCTGCCCTTCCCCCGATTCCTCCAGACTCTGCCTTCCCCCGATTCCTCCAGACTCTGCCCTTCCCCCGATTCCTCCAGACTCTGCCCTTCCCCCGATTCCTCCAGACTCTGCCCTTCCCCCGATTCCTCCAGACTCTGCCCTTCCCCCGATTCCTCCAGACCCTGCCCTTCCCCCGATTCCTCCAGACCCTGCCCTTTCCCCGGCGGTTGGATATCGCTCCTGGGCAGATCCGGACTGATGGCCGCTCCTTACCCGATCAGTGCTGGGAGGTTATCGGCCTCTGGGGTTTTGTTTCTGGCTTCTTGAGGATCACAAGTCCTGAATGGGACAGAGATCTGGGCGTTTCATGGCCGAGGACCCAGAATGACAGTATTTTGTTCCCGAGCCCCATAGTTACTCTTTTGCCTGGTGATATTGTCTCCGTCACCACAATGCAGATCAGTCCAGAACATGTTCACACAAATATTTTTTATCCTTCACCCGGTTTTATTGAACATATGGGGTTAATTTGGGTGATTGAAAGGAACGGTTGGAACAAAAATGTGTCTGACTGCGACTCCGTAACCATTAGTTACCAATCGATCATTATTTAACAAAGATTCTTCTATCGAGTGTGTGTGACCTTCACTGTCTCGTAAGGTGACTGATGAGGTTTCTGCTGCTGTAGAATTGAATAGTCACAATATTATTGACCTGTAAATGTGTCCTATGCCCGATAGTTATATTGACTGCATTGAGAGAAAGTTTTCCAATATGTGGCCCTGAATTTAGGATACAGAAACATGGAGAGCTGTGTTATCAGCTCCAAGCATTGACGCATATTTGCTGTCCCTGTACCGTACTGCTCAATAGTCAATTAGTCCTCCAATGTATTAGGGGAATGATGTACGGCACAGCCACAAGCAGACACGCCGGTCTGCAGCAGTCCTCAGTGATATGTGTAATAAGGGGAATGATGTACAGTACAGACACAAGCAGACACGCCGGTCTGCAGCAGTCCTCAGTGATATGTGTAATAAGGGGAATGATGTACAGTACAGACACAAGCAGACACGCCGGTCTGCAGCAGTCCTCAGTGATATGTGTAATAAGGGGAATGATGTACGGCACAGCCACAAGCAGACACGCCGGTCTGCAGCAGTCCTCAGTGATATGTGTAATAAGGGGAATGATGTACGGCACAGCCACAAACAGACACGCCGGTCTGCAGCAGTCCTCAGTGATATGTGTAATAAGGGGAATGATGTACGGCACAGCCACAAGCAGACACGCCGGTCTGCAGCAGTCCTCAGTGATATGTGTAATAAGGGGAATGATGTACGGCACACCCACAAGCAGACATGCCGGTCTGCAGCAGTCCTCAGTGATGTGTGTAATAAGGGGAATGATGTACGGCACAGCCACAAGCAGACACGCCGGTCTGCAGCAGTCCTCAGTGATATGTGTAATAAGGGGAATGATGTACAGTACAGACACAAGCAGACACGCCGGTCTGCAGCAGTCCTCAGTGATATGTGTAATAAGGGGAATGATGTACGGCACAGACACAAGCAGACATGCCGGTCTGCAGCAGTCCTCAGTGATATGTGTAATAAGGGGAATGATGTACGGCACAGCCACAAGCAGACATGCCGGTCTGCAGCAGTCCTCAGTGATGTGTGTAATAAGGGGAATGATGTACGGCACAGCCACAAGCAGACACGCCGGTCTGCAGCAGTCCTCAGTGATATGTGTAATAAGGGGAATGATGTACGGCACAGCCACAAGCAGACATGCCGGTCTGCAGCAGTCCTCAGTGATATGTGTAATAAGGGGAATGATGTACGGCACAGCCACAAGCAGACACGCCGGTCTGCAGCAGTCCTCAGTGATATGTGTAATAAGGGGAATGATGTACGGCACAGCCACAAGCAGACACGCCGGTCTGCAGCAGTCCTCAGTGATATGTGTAATAAGGGGAATGATGTACGGCACAGCCACAAGCAGACACGCCGGTCTGCAGCAGTCCTCAGTGATATGTGTAATAAGGGGAATGATGTACGGCACAGCCACAAGCAGACACACCGGTCTGCAGCAGTCCTCAGTGATATGTGTAATAAGGGGAATGATGTACGGCACAGCCACAAGCAGACATGCCGGTCTGCAGCAGTCCTCAGTGATATGTGTAATAAGGGGAATGATGTACGGCACAGCCACAAGCAGACACGCCGGTCTGCAGCAGTCCTCAGTGATATGTGTAATAAGGGGAATGATGTACAGTACAGACACAAGCAGACACGCCGGTCTGCAGCAGTCCTCAGTGATGTGTGTAATAAGGGGAATGATGTACGGCACAGCCACAAGCAGACACGCCGGTCTGCAGCAGTCCTCAGTGATATGTGTAATAAGGGGAATGATGTACGGCACAGCCACAAGCAGACACGCCGGTCTGCAGCAGTCCTCAGTGATATGTGTAATAAGGGGAATGATGTACGGCACAGCCACAAGCAGACACGCCGGTCTGCAGCAGTCCTCAGTGATATGTGTAATAAGGGGAATGATGTACGGCACAGATACAAGCAGACACGCCGGTCTGCAGCAGTCCTCAGTGATATGTGTAATAAGGGGAATGATGTACAGCACAGCCACAAGCAGACATGCCGGTCTGCAGCAGTCCTCAGTGATGTGTGTAATAAGGGGAATAATGTACGGCACAGCCACAAGCAGACACGCCGGTCTGCAGCAGTCCTCAGTGATGTGTGTAATAAGGGGAATGATGTACGGCACAGCCACAAGAAGACACGCCGGTCTGCAGCAGTCCTCAGTGATATGTGTAATAAGGGGAATGATGTACGGCACAGCCACAAGCAGACACGCCGGTCTGCAGCAGTCCTCAGTGATGTGTGTAATAAGGGGAATGATGTACAGTACAGACACAAGCAGACACGCCGGTCTGCAGCAGTCCTCAGTGATATGTGTAATAAGGGGAATGATGTACGGCACAGCCACAAGCAGACACGCCGGTCTGCAGCAGTCCTCAGTGATATGTGTAATAAGGGGAATGATGTACAGCACAGCCACAAGCAGACATGCCGGTCTGCAGCAGTCCTCAGTGATATGTGTAATAAGGGGAATGATGTACGGCACAGCCACAAGCAGACACGCCGGTCTGCAGCAGTCCTCAGTGATATGTGTAATAAGGGGAATGATGTACAGCACAGCCACAAGCAGACATGCCGGTCTGCAGCAGTCCTCAGTGATATGTGTAATAAGGGGAATGATGTACAGTACAGACACAAGCAGACACGCCGGTCTGCAGCAGTCCTCAGTGATATGTGTAATAAGGGGAATGATGTACGGCACAGCCACAAGAAGACACGCCGGTCTGCAGCAGTCCTCAGTGATATGTGTAATAAGGGGAATGATGTACAGTACAGACACAAGCAGACACGCTGGTCTGCAGCAGTCCTCAGTGATGTGTGTAATAAGGGGAATGATGTACAGTACAGACACAAGCAGACACGCCGGTCTGCAGCAGTCCTCAGTGATATGTGTAATAAGGGGAATGATGTACGGCACAGCCACAAGCAGACACCCCGGTCTGCAGCAGTCCTCAGTGATATGTGTAATAAGGGGAATGATGTACGGCACAGCCACAAGCAGACACGCCGGTCTGCAGCAGTCCTCAGTGATGTGTGTAATAAGGGGAATGATGCACAGTACAGACACAAGCAGACACGCCGGTCTGCAGCAGTCCTCAGTGATATGTGTAATAAGGGGAATGATGTACAGCACAGCCACAAGCAGACACCCCGGTCTGCAGCAGTCCTCAGTGATATGTGTAATAAGGGGAATGATGTACGGCACAGCCACAAGCAGACACGCCGGTCTGCAGCAGTCCTCAGTGATGTGTGTAATAAGGGGAATGATGTACGGCACAGACACAAGCAGACACGCCGGTCTGCAGCAGTCCTCAGTGATATGTGTAATAAGGGGAATGATGTACAGCACAGCCACAAGCAGACATGCCGGTCTGCAGCAGTCCTCAGTGATATGTGTAATAAGGGGAATGATGTACGGCACAGCCACAAGCAGACACGCCGGTCTGCAGCAGTCCTCAGTGATGTGTGTAATAAGGGGAATGATGTACGGCACAGACACAAGCAGACACGCCGGTCTGCAGCAGTCCTCAGTGATATGTGTAATAAGGGGAATGATGTACAGTACAGACACAAGCAGACATGTCGGTCTGCAGCAGTCCTCAGTGATGTGTCTAATAAGGGGAATGATGTACGGCACAGCCACAAGCAGACATGCCGGTCTGCAGCAGTCCTCAGTGATGTGTGTAATAAGGGGAATGATGTACGGCACAGCCACAAGCAGACACGCCGGTCTGCAGCAGTCCTCAGTGATATGTGTAATAAGGGGAATGATGTACGGCACAGCCACAAGCAGACACGCCGGTCTGCAGCAGTCCTCAGTGATGTGTGTAATAAGGGGAATGATGTACGGCACAGCCACAAGCAGACATGCCGGTCTGCAGCAGTCCTCAGTGATATGTGTAATAAGGGGAATGATGTACAGTACAGACACAAGCAGACATGCCGGTCTGCAGCAGTCCTCAGTGATATGTGTAATAAGGGGAATGATGTACGGCACAGCCACAAGCAGACACGCCGGTCTGCAGCAGTCCTCAGTGATATGTGTAATAAGGGGAATGATGTACGGCACAGCCACAAGCAGACACGCCGGTCTGCAGCAGTCCTCAGTGATATGTGTAATAAGGGGAATGATGTACGGCACAGCCACAAGCAGACACGCCGGTCTGCAGCAGTCCTCAGTGATGTGTGTAATAAGGGGAATGATGTACGGCACAGCCACAAGCAGACATGTCGGTCTGCAGCAGTTCTCAGTGATATGTGTAATAAGGGGAATGATGTACAGTACAGACACAAGCAGACACGCCGGTCTGCAGCAGTCCTCAGTGATATGTGTAATAAGGGGAATGATGTACGGCACAGCCACAAGCAGACACGCCGGTCTGCAGCAGTCCTCAGTGATGTGTGTAATAAGGGGAATGATGTACGGCACAGCCACAAGCAGACATGTCGGTCTGCAGCAGTTCTCAGTGATATGTGTAATAAGGGGAATGATGTACAGTACAGACACAAGCAGACACGCCGGTCTGCAGCAGTCCTCAGTGATATGTGTAATAAGGGGAATGATGTACGGCACAGCCACAAGCAGACACGCCGGTCTGCAGCAGTCCTCAGTGATGTGTGTAATAAGGGGAATGATGTACGGCACAGCCACAAGCAGACATGTCGGTCTGCAGCAGTTCTCAGTGATATGTGTAATAAGGGGAATGATGTACAGTACAGACACAAGCAGACATGTCGGTCTGCAGCAGTCCTCAGTGATATGTGTAATAAGGGGAATGATGGGGCGTGTCTGAAACTCCATGGAGCAGGACGCCTGAGTGTGAGCTCCTTCACCCGGGATTACAAAAGCACATTTAAATAAGCTTGGAGGATCCAAAATGGGGAAGAAGAGACCCCCAAAGAATGCTAAAGACGGTGGGACCCCAGCATCACTCACCCTGGACTCCTATCTGACAAGGGAGCTGCCGGGGGAGCAGGAGCAGGAGGATGCATGAACGGCAGAGGTGACTCATCATCTCCCCCCTCGGCCGACTGCAGCCGTGGTGAGTGTGGAGGAGACCACGCGGGGACCGCCTGCACGCGATGTGGAAGGAAGGAGGAGTGTGGAGCGGGGACCCCCTGAACGTCGGCGGGCTGGAGGCCTCCCTCGTGGTCAAGATGGCGGCGGGGAGGACGTGCGGTGACTCACCTGAAGCCCAGCAGGAACAAGAAAGCGGTGAGCTGGATGATCCTGAGCACCCCCGACCCACCAGGCTAGGTGAGCGACTAACGTTCTCCCTTGAGGCGAGTCCTGGAAGCCAAGCGGAGACAGCGGTGATGATGCCGCCCCTCCCCCCCTGGAAGTACTGGAGCGCGGCGTCGGCTGGAGTCCTGCAGCCCACGTAGACACCACGCTGAGAGGAGCGGGCGGCACAGAGTGGAGTGCAGGGGATCTGGGATTAGGGAGCGGTGGCTCTGAGGGACCAGGGGATCAGATAGGAGGTGGCGGGGAGGCTTTGGAGGACACATACGCGGCCTTACAGAATGCTGGAGTCCCCCAGCCCCCATGGGACAATGCCACAGTGAATGGGAATGACTCCCTGTCTTCACTGGAACCACCAATGTTGCAAAACGAGACCCTCATCCCCAGGCCCCAAAGAGCCCACAAATTAACCAGGGGTCTAGGACTGCAGAGCTCAGGTCCTGTAGACCAACAAAAAAGCCCCCCCGGGTCCCCCTCTGATCCTCCGGGTGTAGATAACACCAGAAAGAAGGCCCAGGAGAGGGCAACGGCCAGCCCTTCTACCACGCAGCCTATGTGCTTCCCTGCAGGGTGGTGGGAGCATGTCCAACAGCTCCCTACCAAGAAAGATTTTCAAACACTCATTTCTAAGGTTAAAGATGCTTGCAGATCTGAAATAGCGGCGGTCCGGCAGGACGTCGTTTCCATCTGTAAAAGAATAAACCAGCTGGAGAACGATCATAATGAAGCTAGAACAACCATCCGTCACCTCCAGTCCCAAACCTCCTCTCAAGCAGACGTCATAAGGGAGCTGCAACGTCATATCGAGGATCTGGAAAATAGAGGTAGACGCCATAATATAAGGGTCAGGGGCGTACCCGAGTCCCAAGCGAAGGAGGACGTTATAACAATTTTGCAGACCATATTCAACTCACTCCTGCAGCGGCCCCCTGACAACCCAATTCTCATGGATAGAGCGCATAAGGCCCTACGCCCTAAAAATCTGAAAGGGAACCCAAGAGATATTATCTGTCATATCATTGACTTTCAACTTTAAAAAGAAATAATGTTCAAAGCACGACCGCCAAAACAAGTACCGAGGCACCAAAATCCAGTTATTCCAAGATCTCTCATGGATAACACTCCAGCAGCGGAAGGCCCTCCACCCACTACTGTCGTCCCTGAAGGACAACAACATTCTTTACAGATGGGGGTTCCCGTTTAGCCTCACCGCACGGCGAGGAGAGACACTAGCCGGCCTCCGGATCCCCGACGATCTTGAGTCTTTCTGTCGGGCCTTTGACCTCCCTGTTCCAGATTTACCAGACTGGACTATGCGCCAGCAGATGCCGCCACTTCCTCAGACCTGGCAGTTGGCCACTACATCACGCAAACGGCGATCCAGGAGTTCGAGGGTGGAGGAACCTACTTGAATGCGCTCTCCTGTGAACTTACGGTTACCTGTAGAACTTACTTCCTCCTAATGGGTCTAACTATATAGTTCTCTATATCTTTGTGATTTCTCCTCGTTAGAAAATCCCGGGGGGGGGGAGGTTGGGACTAGTGTGTCTGATTTATGGAGTTTTGCCACCAACCTACTGGCAGAGTCGTACTAGTCTTTTCGCACTCTAGTTTACAGTGCAGGTTATATCCGGTGTGATACTCTCTATTTTGAGTAAATATAAGTCGACTCTGGTATTGGGATAGTGGACGGCTAGTGTTGACTGCCATACACTTATCTCATAATCGAAAATTCCTATTTTATAGTTGAACATAGTTATGTTTGTGTTTGTTATTTTATGTCTTGGTAATATCCACAGGTATGCAATTCACCAAAGTGTATACGCTTTATCACAGAAGGGTTCATGGGGAACGCCTACCACGCACACTAAACGAAAGTCTCAGAAACTAGCCTTCACACTAGCATATCTGGAGGTCACGGGATGGCTAAGTTAATGAGCCTTAATGTTAAGGGGCTGAATTCTGATGTGAAGAGGAGGCTGGTCCTACAGGAGATGCGGAAATCAAGGGCTGCAGTGGTGTTCCTGCAAGAAATACACTTTACAGAAAAAGGTTCTTTTAATTTCGCCCGCCATTGGTTTCCCCAATCCTTTTCAGCCACAAACACAAAAAAGAAAGCAGGGGTGGCCATATTGATTTCTCACACTTGCCCATTTCAAGTGAGTAAGTGGGAGGCGGATTCTTTAGGTCGCTTCCTGATTGTCCAGGGTACTTTGAATGGGATACGGCGAATCCTATGTAACCTCTATGCCCCCAACGCCAATCAGATTAGATTTGTTTCCTCCGTTCTGTCACGCCTCCCATCAGGGGGGGACTTTAATATGGTGTTTTCGGAGAATGCTGATAGATTGCATGCACCCTCACACCCCGCAAGCTAACATAGACCATCACAATTATCTATCGGTTTCCGCAGACTGATCCGCAAACACCAATTGTATGACCTCTGGAGAATAGACAACCCAACAGCAAGACAATACACCACATTCTCACACCCACATAATTCACATATTCGAATAGACTACTTCTTTGGCAATATCCCCACAATTAGAACACTTCAGCAGGCACGGATTGGTAGTATCACCTGGTCGGACCATGCCCGCATATCGATATCTCTGGATCTGACGACTGCCCCTCTAAAACGAACCCACTGGAGACTTAATGAATCTTTATTAACCAACTCCTCTTCTCGAGAATCTCTCCACCAGGCCATACGGAATTACTTTATGGAAAACTCTCACTCACTTCCATCCTTCCCGATGATATGGGAAGCCCACAAGGCAGTCGTTAGGGGGAGTGCATAGCCCTCTCTTCTAAGCTTAAAAAGGACTCTCAACAGCTCTATCGCCAATATGAAAAGGATCTACGTTCAGCAGAGGAACATCTCCGTACCCGTCACTCGAAGACTCGCCTGAAAAAAGTGATAGACTTGAGATCTAAATTAAAAGAGATTACGCATGGGCACATAGAGAAACTCCTCCTGTACTCCCGCCAGAAATACTATGAATACAGGAACAAACCGCATACGATGTTAGCCAGAAAGCTTAGAGACCAAACGATAACTACTGCCCCCTGCGCTGTAAAAGACACTTCAGGTATCCCTCATTATGACCCCACAAAAATAGCCCAATTGTTTCATGCATATTACACATCTTTATATTCTATCCCTCCGCCATTCCCAATGTCCCAACCAGACAGAGCAAAAATAGTGAATGACTACCTGACCACCTGTCACCTCCCAAAATTATCCCAGGAGGCATTGGAGGAACTCAATCGGAAAAGACTGCCAGATGAGATACACCAAGTTATCAAAGAGCTACCGGGCCATAAAGCCCCGGGCCCTGATGGGTTCACTTACCTATACTATAAGACCTTTGTAGAGGAGCTGTCTCCTCACCTGACACACCTCTTCCACCTGTTTATGGAGGGTGTAAACATCCCAAATACATTTCTACATTGTTATATAACTATTATTCCCAAAGCAGGTAGGGACCCGATGGACTGTGCGAGCTACAGCCCGATTAGCCTCTTAAACTCTGATCTGAAGATATTCACTAAACTCTTGGCTGGACGTCTAAATAATTGGCTCCCGCACTTGGTCCATAAAGACCAAGTAGGGTTTGTTCGCTACCGTCAGGCGGGAGACAACACCCGTAGGATCCTGGATTTGGTGGAGGTGGCAAACAGGGAAGGAGTGGAGGCTCTTCTCTTGAGCTTGGACGCGGAGAAAGCCTTCGACAGGCTGGACTGGTACTTCATGTTCTTTGTGTTGGACCATTTTGGACTGTCGGGGCCATTTGTTTCTGCATTAAGAGGGTTTTACTCGTTTCCAGCGGCGACAATTCGCCTCCCTCACACTCATTCAAAATCCCTCCCGATCCGAAATGGAACTAGGCAGGGATGCCCATTGTCCCCTCTCCTATATGTTCTTAACATTGAGCCGCTGGCGGCACAAATCCGGCTTAATCCAGATATTGTGGGGGTCAGGGTTCGGGAAAAATCCTTCAAGGTTGCCCTATTTGCGGACGATGTCTTGCTGTCCCTGACTAACCCCGTCATCTCCCTACCAAACCTGCATGCAGTCTTAGCCCAGTATGCTAGGTTCTCGGGATATAAACTTAACTCAGATAAAACGGAGGCATTACCCATCAACATTCCAGAAGCTAAAGTGCGGTCCCTAAAACAAAACTTTAAGTACTCCTGGCGTTCGGATTCCCTGCGATATTTAGGAGTTAAAATAAACCTCAGTTATAAAACAATATATCAGACAAATTTCCCACCCCTGATTCGAGATGTTGAAAATAGCCTAAGGAAGTGGTCATCCCTACAGATCTCCTTTTTAGGTAAAATAGCCACAATTAAAATGTCGATAATCCCAAAATTTCTGTATCTGTTCGAAACACGAGTTCCCATGGGGGTGTTGAAAAAGTCCAGTCAATGCTTATGCAATTCATCTGGCACTCGGGGAGGCATCGCATACCAGACTCAGTCCTGTGCGCACCACGTACAATAGGGGGTCTGTCGTGCCCGAATCTTATACTTTATTATGATGCTTCTCATTTGCGTACCCTGGCTTCATGGACAACCCTGCCAGCCTATAATAAATGGACGGAGATTGAGAAGCTCTGGATGGCACCTTTCCACCCAAGCTCTCTAATCTGGGGTCGCCCTAGTGAAACTCCCTCTAGAGACTTTTTGGGCCCAATGGCATTCATAAGAGAGCTGTGGCGGCAGTGTAGGATAAAGTTCCAACTGGCAACGCAGTCATCTCTGCTGACTCCCTTCCTGTTTACTCCACACTTGACGGAGGGCATGAGCCCGGAGGTAGTGGGGCAGTGGGCAAAGTCGGGCCTGTATTGTTTCCGTGATATAGTTAACCCAGTCACGCTAAAATTAAAGCCATTCTCAGACCTACGACATTAGTACAAATTACCTCTCTACCTCTATTTCTCATACCAACAGATAACACATTTCTTCTCAGACATTAGGGGGCAGATGACGATAAGTCACCCTTCGGCATTTGAGACCCTCTGCTCGGGGCGCACTTCGACCAAGGGTTTAATCTCAGCCATTTACAACATATTGATAAGTGGGAATTCTTCAGAGACAGTGAAGCACACATATATGAAGAGATGGGAGGGCTGGGTCGGACGACCTCTATCGGAAGCACTCTGGTCGGTGATATGGACTAGGACATTTCGGTCCTCAGTCAGCACTCTCTATAAGGAGAATCAAGTCAAGGTCCTTATGACATGGTATCACACTCCAGAGCTTCTGCATAAGTTCAACCGCACCTACCCAGATGTATGTTGGAGATGTGGACTTGGGGGAGGATCCTTATACCATATATTCTGGACATGCCCAACTATCAGTGGTTTCTGGGAGGAGGTGGAGTCCCTGGTGGGTAGATTAGTAGGTAGAAATGTGAGTAGGGACCCGGTGGTGTATTTACTAAATGCCCTCCCGCCGTCTTTAAGCAAACCTGAATTAAAGCTACTAATCCATATCCTCACGGCCGCCAAATGTCTAATATCACTATTCTGGAAGAGGGTGGCCCCGCCGTCTATCTCAGATCTATATGCTCGGATAAAGGATGTTAGAAATATGGAGAGGTTGACGGCCCAGCTCCACAATACAATGGACGGATTCATAACGACATGTTCTCTATGGGATGATTTTGGAAACACTTTCCAGATTTGAAGGCTGAATAGGTATTTACTGCAGTGGGTACTCCAATTATACACAAGACCGAGAGGAGACGAGCACGTATCTTGAGACCCCATTGATGTGGTGTTGATCTCTTTCCCCTTTCCGAGTCCGATGTGCGCTGTAAAGCTACCCACCCTTCACCTGACTTCTAATTTGTGTATTACACAATGTATCTAACTGCATACCTGGGAAATGTTTCCTTTACATGTATTATTGTTTCCTTTTTACTGTAAAACCTGTTTAAAAGTTGAAGAAAAAAATAAGGGGAATGATGTACAGCACAGACACAAGCAGACATGCCGGTCTGCAGCAGTCCTCAGTGATATGTGTAATTAGGGGTTTTCAGTCGCGTTTAGTTTTGTCTAAGGGGTGAATCACATTGGGAAAAGTATTACATGTGTGTATTTATGGCTGCATACACCGTTGAAAACAATAAAAAATAATTTTCCTAAAAACCCATGAAACGGAAAAGGTCAGCGTTGACAGCCAAATGGTCCTTGTATATTTTTAATTAGTTTTTAATGTAAGGCGTCGGCTCCGAATCTCGCTCTTGGAAAGGTCAGGCTGATACAGTAAATACCTGTGTATGTCTTGTATTTCAGGCCTGGAAAGAAAATATTCTGCACACGGGCACCCTGCGGCCCACGCTGGACTCCCGGGACCGCTGGAGGTGGGCAGAGCGCCACATGGACTTTGACTTGTATAAGAAACCCTATGACAGGGGGTCTCTGTTGGCCCCTGCACTCGTCCACGCAGGTGAATTTATCACTATTTGTATGACAATTATTTCCTAATTACATTCAGCTTAGTTATGTCCCACTGGACTGATATTCACAAGCTTTATTGCTGCTCATGTAATTAACGGCCCCCTGTAACATGAAGTCCAAAATACATCTATTATTTACCTAGCAGAGCTGGTACACAGCGGGGGCCGAGGTCCTCCAGCTCTCAGTGTGCAAATGAATAGAATGTATGAGACTGGAGCAGCGGAGAAAAGAGTGCAGGAGAAAGTCCAACAAAGAGGGCACCACGTCAGACTGGCAGTGGGAACATGGAGACCTGACACCTTCTCTTCTCTTTATACAGTCCCTGACTTACAAACCATTGACTTTCCTACAGGTTGTAGATCCGAACATTGCATTTTCAAAAAAACAGATACCCTAGTGCTCCCCACCTCCTGCTGCACACCACCTCCTGCCGCCCCGCTGCTCACCATTTCCTGCTGCTCACCATTTCCTTCTGCTTACCGCCTTTCTTCCGATTTTCTTAATTCTGCCTTTGCCCTTGGCATTTCTTGGCATCACCTCCTGCCGCCCTGCTGTTCACCACCTCCTGCTGCTCACCACCTCCTGCCGCCCGGCTGCTCACCACCTCCTGCCGCCCCGCTGCTCACCACCTCCTGCTGCTCACTATTTCCTGCTGCTTACCGCCTTTCTTCCGATTTTTCTTAATTCTGCCTGTGCCCTTGGCATCTCCAGGATCTTTGCTATAGGCCAGGACTTCCAGCCATATCCTGTCTTCAGAGGTTACTGCATATTGTAAGTTCGTGACCTCTGAGGCCTGGATGCAGCCTTAAGTCCTGGCCTATAGTGACGAGATGAGTTGAGTATTATCACTCACGTTTCCGGCCACCCTGTTGCCGCTGTCTGATCCTTCTCTTTCCAGAGTCACGCGCCACATCACTGGCCTCTTTACTATCCAGGACTTGTGGCCTCGTCCATTCCCCCATTCCCCGGATGTCTCCGCACCTCGTAAACTATAGAAAGTCCAGGCCTATAGTGAAGAGGCTAGCCATGCGGGGCACTGCGATGACCTGAGAGCTCCGCAATGAGGTATTAGTTTGGGGGTTTTCTGTCCTTGTTCTAACTTGCATTCAAATTCGGGTTATGAACAACCTAAATTTCCCTCTGATTGCAAAACCGCCAGTCCCCGGTTACCAATCTCCAACCTTTCCCCACCCTATTTCATGTGTATCACTGGGGCGCAGGGGCACACGCTGCAAAACTGCACTGCAGGGGAAGATACAGATAGAAGAAGCTGCTCAATGAGCATGGACATACAATTACAGCTTTCTCTCACATGGTCTCTTGCAGATGATGACTCACGGGAGGAACCTGTCGTGATGGTGCAGTCTGCGGATATGAGGCAGGAAATGAGATTTCTCCGCTGTTTGGTCCAAACAGAGCTGACGGCACGTGGCCCTCATGCCAGTAACCAGCAGAGCAGACTAGAAGGATTGATGAAAGATGGAGGAGCTAAGCTGTCTCTGCGGAGGCCGGGCCTCGCTCTACAGGTGCGAGATACCTGGAAATGTATTTGTTATATTTTTCCTGTGTGTTTTAGGAGTTTTATGGAGGAGTAAATCACAAGAATCATTACAGATTATGAGATGTATTTATGTTTGATAGCCCATACCAGGGTTGTCTGTATTATCAGAGCCTGGAAGCAGAATCAGGACCAGCAGAAGGGTCTTTAATCCAGGAGAACTGAGAGATCACAGCCTGCAGTGGAGCGACAACATCATCCCCTGCCACAACATGGAGCACGAGATATTCCGCAATCTGAGAGGAAAAGACTTCACGTGAGTTCAGATCAGCGTCCAATGTCAGATCTGTACACAGGATCATCCATAACCCTGCAATTGTGTTTTACCTTCTATCAGATGACCTGCCCCTATCTGGCCCCAGGGGTGGGAATGACTTATAGATCAATTGTTGCACTGTTTACTCAAGTACAAAGGTTCATCAGTAATTCCCTGGATGACACCGCATCTTCACTTGGCAATTATACATCTTAACTCGCATATTCTGGAATAGCTAATTACTTTTCCACAGTGCTGTATGTCCTTGAGAATGAAAAGTTTTTGGCAGGTGTGGAAAGAGTGATGCAAGATGAGAAAGCGTTCCCAAATAGAAGCATTACTAGACTAACAAGAAGCAGAGGAGAAACGGAAATAAAACCAGCACCAAAGCAGCACTTCTTCTAGGTTAGAGCTGCACTCAGTTCTGAAGGATCTCGGCAGGAGGTGGCTCCAGACATCTTGGAGAACTGACCCCCGATCTTCTGTGAATGCGGCTTGTGTGGATCCTTCTGTCTCCTCATCCCGAACAGACGGGGTGATGTGAGATCAGGGATAGGGATCTGGACATCCACATACACGGGGTTGGGGGGGGGATCTGCACAGCCTCATACATGGGAGGATCTGCATAGGCTCATACATGGGAAGATCCGGACAGGCTTATACATGGGGGGAATCCGCACAGCCTCATACATGGGGGGGGATCCGCACAGCCTGAAACATGGGGGGATCCGCACAGTAAATCAATAACAGCTATTCTCAACTCCAGTCCCGGTGCCGTTCCAGAGGTGTCTGCACTCGTTCTCCCGTGTGAGAGTGTGTCACATGATACCTGCAGCCAATCAGTGGCTGTGTCACTGTCCCCTCCTTGAGACGTGCAGGAAGGCAGAGCTGCGGCTGCTCTCACTTTCAGCAAATATCTGCTTTGAATTCAGGAATAGGGGCAACCTCCAGACATGAGATGACCCCTTTAGTGAATGGTGACGGCATTGCCTCGTGAAGGAATATTTTCTGAATTTTGCAGTGCAGTTTGGGTGGAGGGTCTTCTAGTTTGTGGCTGGGGGGCTTTGTGTGCCAGGGCTGCTTTTATGTCGCAGTATAGTCCTAACTTAGACTAGGGAATTCTCCATAGAGACTGAGAACAGTGAGCGGAGATTGCCAGCATCAGATGAAAGTCACTTCTAATGGAGCATGAACTGAGCGTGGAAACAGCAAAAAAAGCAAAATAATATAATCATGTATATCACATGCCTTCATACTACAGTGCCCGGAGGATGAGCAACAAAGCTCAGGGACTCTCATCCACCCCGGAATTACAAGGAAGCTGGTCATATTCTGCTGGCAGAAGCCGCTGCTTACTTAAGGGCTGCGCAGGGTTTGGGGCTGCGCAGGGTTTGGGGCCGCCACTTGTGTATCCATTACATGTTTGATGAGACAAGCCCTTACTTGCTGTCTCCAGGTTTCCTTTGACCTAGGTGTTTGTATCTCCATTGTTGGCTCTTCTTGTCTCTCACTATTAAGGCCACGTCACACTAGGCAACATCGCTAGCAACATCGCTGCTGAGGCACAACTTTTGTGACGTAGCAGCGATGCTGCTAGCGATGTTGCTCTGTGTGACATCCAGCAACAACCTGGCCCCTGCTGTGAGGTCGCGCGGTTGTTGCTGAATGTCCTGGACCATTTTTTAGTTGTTGCTCTCCCGCTGTGAAGCGCACATCGCTGTGTGTGACAGAGTAACAACTGAATGTGCAGTGAGCCGGCTTCTGCGGACGCTGGTAACCAATGTAAATATAGGGTAACCAAGAAGCCCTGTCCTTGGTTACCCGATATTTACCTTCGTTACCAGCGTCCGCCGCTCTCACGCTGTCAGTGCCGGCTCCCTGTTCCCTGCACACATAGCCAGACTACACATCAGGTAATTAACCCGATGTGTATTCTGGCTAGGAGTGCAGGGAGCCAGCACTAAGCAGTGTGCGCTGGTAACCAAGGTAAATATCGGGTTTGTTACCCGATATTTACCTTAGTTACCAAGCGCAGCATCGCTTCCACGCGTCGCTGCTGGCTGGGGGCTGGTCACTGGTTGCTGGTGAGAGATGAGATCTGGTTGCTGGTGAGAGATGAGGTGAGATCTGCCTGTGTGACAGCTCACCAGCAACCCATGTAGCCACGCTCCAGCGATCCCTGCCAGGTCAGGTTGCTGTTGGGATCACTGGAGCGTCGCTTAGTGTGACGGTACCTTTATACCTGTAGACTTGTGACCCTCCCGCCCCTGACACCTCGCCGTTAGGTCACCGCCATCGTTCACACATTATTCTCCTAATTTTTCGTCTCACATTACTGTTATATACCTGAGGATGTTTCGCCTCTGAATATTTGCTTTGTGTTTCTTCTTGCAGGGCAATTGTTAAAGATCGCTCCGTCATTTTCAAGAGAAAAATTAAAGATCTGAGCAAAGAGGAGAAAAATTCATTCATGTTTTTAAAGCCAAGACAACCGAATGTGCAATCTAATTCATCAGCAAATGTGTCAGAGAAATTTAGGAACGTCCTTCATATCCAGAGCCATGAAGGTTTTCTGCTTCATATACAATAGCTGGAGACCACCCACCCACAAAATGTCCCCCTCCATAGTCTGGTGGTGTGTACGGTGGAAAATCCCAGAGGTTTCTGTGCAACAATGAACTCCTCCAAACGGTTTCCTGACTATTACATAAAAGCAAAGCAATCCCTATAACTGCGCGGCTCAGTCTGTGCACAGGCTAATAATGGGGGTTCCAGGACTTCATGATTAATGACCTTTTCTCAGAGTATCTATATCAGATCAGACACCCTGCGCCCCCCACCCATCAGCTGTTAGCAGGTCTCATGACTGTATACTGGGAAGTGGCCATTCTCAAGCAGTGCTGCATTAGCCAAAAAAGGCCACGAAGTGGTGTATACGAAGCTTTACTGGCTGCCCTGGTGGTGTACAGAGCTGTGCTGGCTGCCCATGTGGTGTACGGAGCTGTGCTGGCCGCCCTGGTAGTGTACGGAGCTGTGCTGGCCACCCTGGTGGTGTACGGAGCTGTGCTGGCTGCCCTGGTAGTGTACGGAGCTGTGCTGGCCGCCCTGGTGGTGTACGGAGCTGTGCTGGCCGCCCTGGTGTTGTACGGAGCTGTGCTGGCCGCCCTGGTGGTGTACAGAGCTGTGCTGGATGCCCTGGTGGTGTACGGAGATGTGCTGGCTGCCCTGGTGGTGTACGGAGATGTGCTGGCTGCCCTGGTGGTGTACGGAGATGTGCTAGCCGCCCCGGTGGTGTACGGAGCTGTGCTGGCTGCCCTGGTGGTGTATGGAGCTGTGCTGGCTGCCCCGGTGGTGTACGGAGCTGTGCTGGCTGCCCCGGTAGTGTACGGAGCTGTGCTGGCCGCCACGGTGGTGTACGGAGCTGTGCTGGCCGCCCCAGTGGCGTACGGAGCTGTGCTGGCCGCCCTGGTGGTGTATGGAGCTGTGCTGGCCGCCCCGTTTGTGTACGGAGATGTACTGGCCGCCCTGGTGGTGTATGCAGCTATCTTGGCCGCCCTGGTGGTGTAGGGAGCTGTGCTGGCTGCCCCGGTAGTGTACGGAGCTGTGCTGGCTGCCCCAGTGGTCTACGGAGCTGTGCTGGCTGCCCCAGTGGTGTACGGAGCTGTGCTGGCTGCCCCGGTGGTGTACGGAGATGTGCTTGCCGCCCCGGTGGTGTATGGAGCTGTGCTGGCTGCCCCGGTGGTGTACGGAGCTGTGCTGGCTGCCCCGGTAGTGTACGGAGCTGTGCTGGCCGCCCCGGTGGTGTACGGAGCTGTGCTGGCCGCCCCAGTGGTGTACGGAGCTGTGCTGGCCGCCCTAGTGGTGTATGGAGCTGTGCTGGCCACCCCGTTTGTGTACGGAGATGTGCTGGCCGCCCCGGTGGTGTACGGAGCTGTGCTGGCTGCCCTGGTGGTGTAGGGAGCTGTGCTGGCTGCCCCGGTGGTGTACGGAGCTGTGCTGGCTGCCCCGGTAGTGTACGGAGCTGTGCTGGCTGCCCCGGTAGTGTACGGAGCTGTGCTGGCCACCCCGGTGGTGTACGGAGCTGTGCTGGCCGCCCCAGTGGCGTACGGAGATGTGCTGGCTGCCCCGGTGGTGTATGGAGCTGTGCTGGCCGCCCCGTTTGTGTACGGAGATGTACTGGCCGCCCTGGTGGTGTATGCAGCTATCTTGGCCGCCCCGGTGGTGTACGGAGCTGTGCTGGCCGCCCCAGTGGTGTACGGAGATGTGCTGGCCGCCCTGGTGGTGTATGGAGCTGTGCTGGCTGCCCCAGTGGTGTACGGAGCTGTGCTGGCTGCCCCGGTGGTGTACGGAGCTGTGCTGGCCGCCCCAGTGGTGTACGGAGATGTACTGGCCGCCCTGGTGGTGTATGGAGCTGTGTTGGCTGCCCCAGTGGTGTACGGAGCTGTGCTGGCTGCCCCGGTGGTGTACGGAGCTGTGCTGGCTGCCCCGGTGGTGTACGGAGCTGTGCTGGCCGCCCCAGTGGTGTACGGAGATGTACTGGCCGCCCTGGTGGTGTATGGAGCTGTGTTGGCTGCCCCAGTGGTGTACGGAGCTGTGCTGGCTGCCCCGGTGGTGTACGGAGCTGTGCTGGCTGCCCCGGTGGTGTATGGAGCTGTGCTGGCCGCCCTGGTGGTGTATGGAGCTGTGTTGGCTGCCCCGGTGGTGTACGGAGATGTGCTGGCTGCCCCGGTGGTGTACGGAGATGTGCTAGCCGCCCCGGTGGTGTATGGCGCTGTGCTGGCTGCCTCTGCACAGCAGGACCTATGAACAGCTGATTGGGGGAGAGTCGGCCCCCACCGATCTGATACTGATGACCTCTAAACCCTGGACAACAAGAAAACTGTGCTATAATCCTGTATAATGCTATAATCCTGTTGTGAATGTGGAGTAACTTTATACCATATACATGATGTACATGATGTATGTGTTTTAGGTTATGTAATGTTACACATGACCCGGCCTCACTGTCTCAGGGCGTGGGGATGATCACTCTTCTCCTATAAGATGTGTTTTACAGTACCAGCACAAGGAATGACACTTCTGAAGTCTCCCGCACTCATTGATGTTCAAATCTCCAAGAAAAAAATAAGCAAAGTGTTTTTAATTCTGAATATGGAAAAAACATCTAAAATTGCTCATATTTGATGCAGCGTTTTTTCTAACCACCAGTTTTAGTGCTACCTCCAGCTACCGGCCGCGTCCTTATACTGTTCATTTATATCGCTGCTATAACACAAGGGAGGGAAGGGACAATGTCAGACAACAAACGTCACAAACTGACGGCTGAAGAAGTTGCACAAAACTTGGCAAAGACCAAGAAATATCTACGTGACCAGAATACTGGAAAAGATTAAACCCAGATGTTTTCAATAACAGTCGTAAAGCCCTGCTGTCACGTCAGCTAGCCTCGCAGGCGGTCGTGTGGGCACCAGGACTTACATCCTACATTTATACCTTGCAGAGGGGATATCACAGTTCTGCAAAATTTGGGTTTATCAACATTTTTTCAAATCCAATGACTGATTCTTATACTGTACTTTCTTATGCACTGATAGAATATTTTGTTTATATTTTTACCCATCACGTATGGATTTTGCACAAAATGAGTGTGAAATTACATATAAGTGAGATGAACAAGAAAAATCTTTCACAGCCAAAAATGTGCACAATATTATATATAAATTACCAAACATTCATTCTGCAACTTTATTGGAAATTCTTGCACCTTTTCCTTTTCTCTTGATCCCTTTCCTCTTATAAATGCCAGCAAATCTTCTCTATGCAACATCCAACAGTCAAGCTCCTCATGTTCACCTTCTATCCACATTGGTATCGTCCCCCATCATCTTCACCTTCCATCTACAGTCATATGAAAAAGTTTGGGCACCCCTATTAATGTTAACCTTTTTTCTTTATAACAATTTGGGTTTTTGCTCTTTCAGTTTCATATATCTAATAACTGATGGACTGAGTAATATTTCTGGATTGAAATGAGGTTTATTGTACAAACAGAAAATGTGCAATTCGCAATTAAACAAAATTTGACCGGTGCAAAAGTATGGGCACCCTTATCAATTTCTTGATTTGAACACTCCTAACTACTTTTTACTGACTTACTGAAGCACTAAATTGGTTTTGTAACCTCATTGAGCTTTGCACTTCATAGGCAGGTGTATCCAATCATGAGAAAAGGTATTTAAGGTGGCCACTTGCAAGTTGTTCTCCTATTTGAATCTCCTATGAAGAGTGGCATCATGGGCTCCTCAAAACAACTCTCAAATGATCTGAAAACAAAGATTATTCAGCATAGTTGTTCAGGGGAAGGTACAAAAAGTTGTCTCAGAGATTTAAACTGTCAGTTTCCACTGTGAGGAACATAGTAAGGAAATGGAAGAACACAGGTACAGTTCTTGTTAAGCCCAGTAGTGGCAGGCCAAGAAAAGCACTTGCTACCCACAGTAAGGCTATGTGCGCACGTTGCGTACTAGCCCTGCAGAAATTTCTGCAGCGATCTGAAGAGCACACGTGCGCTTCAAATCGCTGCAGAAAATGTCCGTAGAGAAAAAAAAAAAAGCCGATTCCATGCGCTCTGCCTGCAGCTCCTGCCATAGACAGAGCAGGAGCTGCCGGCAAAGCGCACGGAAGAAGTGACATGTCACTTCTTAGAACGCAGCGCTTCGGGCAGCAGCCGAAGCGCTGCGCTCTAAGACGCCACGTGCGCACGGCCCCTGCACAATCTCCATAGACTGTGCAGGGGACGCAGGACACATGCAGTTACGCTGCGCTACAAAGCGCAGCGTAACTGCATGTATTTACGCAACGTGTGCACATAGCCTAAAATTTGGTGGAGGTTCCATCATGCTTTGGGGCTGTGTGGTCAATGCCGGCATCGGGAATCTTGTTAAAGTTGAGGGTCGCATGGATTCAACTCAGTATCAGCAGATTCTTGACAATAATGTGCAAGAATCAGTGACGAAGTTGAAGTTACGCAGGGGATGGATATTTCAACAAGACAATGATCCAAAACACCGCTCCAAATCTACTCGGGCATTCATGCAGAGGAACAATTACAATGTTCTGGAATGGCCATACAAGTCCCCAGACCTGAATATCATTGAACATCTGTGGGATGATGTGAAGCGGCGGTCCATGCTCGGCGACCATCAAACTTACCTGAACTGGAATTGTTTTGTAAACAGGAATGGTCAAATCTACCTTCATCCAGGATCCAGGAACTCATTAAAAGCTACAGGAAGCGACTAGAGGCTGTGATTTCTGCAAAAGGAGGATCTACAAAATATTAATGTCACTTTTATGTTGAGGTGCCCATACTTTTGCACCGGTCAAATTTTGTTTAAATGCGGATTGCACATTTTCTGTTAGTACAATAAAACTCATTTCAATCCAGAAATATTACTGAGTCCATCAGTTATTAGATATATGAAACTGAAATAGCAAAACCCCAAATTGTTATAAATAAAAAAGGTTAACATTAATAGGGGTGCCCAAACTTTTTCATATGACTGTATCTAGGTATCGTATTGGTATTGCATTATGTGTAGTGACATCTCACGATGGACCCCACCGTGTTTAATGACCTTATCATTGCCTCGGCTACTAGGGAGGATGTTGTTGTGTTGATCGGTGCATTCACGTAGGAGACGTATTTCTAGTCAGTGCCCCTTTATACTTCAGAAATATTTTCTGGTCTTTGCCAAAAAAAAACAATGAAGCATTTATATTGAAGAGCTCTTCTACTGAGCGTTTTCTAGTGTCTTGAAAACCAAGAGGTTTCCAATATCTTGTCCCACTGGGAGACACATGTCTTCACGGGACAATTCCAATCCTTCCAATGTCCAAAAAGAGCCTTCAGCAAATGGCAGCACAAGACCTCCAACATTAGGTAAGATGGGAAACTGAATAAAAATCACTAATACGTCCATCTACAGGTGTCTAAAATATGTAACAAACAAAAAGGAAAAGATCGAAGACTTCCGGGAGGCGGAGCTACGAGGTAGCTGCTTTTATCATGAGCTTCTGAAGCAGCCTAGGCCAAAAACATTATCCAGGCCCATCCTAACATCTCAAGGCTGCGGGGATAAGGCCAGGAGAAGGGGCGCACATCGGGCCCGGCTCTCCTGATACTCCGGAGGTGATAGGTGTACGCTGCACCACAAAGAAAGGAGTGCTCTGACACCAAGCACCAGGCTGCAGGCTGTGGACTGTGCAGCACAGAGGAACGCTGCCCATCCTCCCTGCTCCCCCTGCAGCTGTGCCACTGCAAACGGAAAGCACCTGGGACCTGGTAAGAGGGGAGAAAAATCGGGCACTAACATCTAGAAGGAGACAGGGAAGGGGATTGGAAGTGCTTCCAGCGGCAGCCATAGTTTTCAGTTAACTCTCACACACTCCCTGCCCCCCCTCCCTCCCTGCCTCAGAGGGAAAAGTGAAAGTCTGTAGTTACAGGAGAGAGCAGAGGGGCTGGAGGTAGCTGACAGGGAGAGTGGCTGTAGAGGCAGAGCTGTCTGAGAGAACTGGGGGCGGATACCCTGAAGTCTTTCTAATCTAAGTTGCATTCAAGCATGTAAACCACCTCTGAACTGCAGCTCCAGGAAACAGCCTCTCTCCAGAGCAGCTGGGCTATAAAGGGTCATCTTCAGCGTAAAGTGCAGGGAAGCTTGGACTCTTGCTAGAATCCCCTGGGAGAAAGAGATTCTCATAGCTCTGCAGCCTGATTGACATCCAGGACCAGGGCTCAGCATACTAACTATCCTTCCTATACAAATGTAAAAACATTTTAAAGTGCAGTCACCCATTTCTGCAAAGAAGCTGCCTGGAGCTCCACACAACATGGACAAATTTGTAGGTAAAATTATTCCCACATCCGCTAAAAAAGGAGGACCCAGAGTCAGGAGTCGCCTCCTCTGGCAAAGGCTGCAGCAGGGGCCAACATGCCTGCATCCGATTCCTAATCCACTGCCAAAGCCATAATGGACTTGCTGAAGCCGGTCATTGATAGTAGGCTGGCAGCATTCCAATTCTCTTTGGACATTATTGTTACCCAGGTTAACACACAAGGTACCAGGCTGACGGAGGTGGAAAAGAGAGTTTCGGACCTAGAAGACTCTTTTATAGGACCTCGCCGGGAAGCTGGAAGCCAAGGAGAAAGATGTAGCCTCCCTGTTGGTAGAGATGGATGATCTGGAGAACAGGTCGAGGCGGAACAACCTCCGGCTGGTAGGTCTCCCTGAGTCGGTTCACCCAAAGGACTTACAAAAATTTACCGCAGAATGGCTACCTAAGGCCCTAAAAGTAAAAACAACATCAGGATCGATAGCCATCGAAAGAGCACACAGAATTGGTCCCCCTCGCAGGGATGGAAGTTCCAGACCCCATCCGGTCATCTTTCGAGTGCTGGACTTTCAAGACAAACAAAAAATCTTGGCGGCTTTCCGGAATGAGAAGGGTCTCTCATACAACAACAATAAACTCTTAATTTTTAAAGACTATTCAGCAATTGTGGCACCAAAACGTAAAGCATTCAGCCCAGTATGCCGACTATTAGTGGAAAGAGACATTCGATTCAGCCTACAATATCCAGCGACCCTTCGCTTCACAGTGGAGGGGAAAAATTGGGAGTTCTGGGATCCGGAGAAGGCCCTGAACCACCTAAACTCAGGAGCATCACCTTCACCATCTAACAATGATACTTGACATGGTGACTTCAAGCACGATTTGTTTGACGTAATGTTTGAAATTTTACGGTTATTCATTGGTATGTTTATATTGAAGGCAGGAAGCCTTGCTGTTGGGATGGGGGTGTTTAATGGGGGAGGGTGGGAGGAACCTCTGCGTGTGTATCTCCAAAGGTGCCCTTTTGTGGGGGTCTCTACTCACTGGCTGGGATGGGTGGAGTACCTCAAATGAGACAAGGTTAGGCTTTGAAAAAATTCCTAAGGCAGGCATTGGGTAATGGCTAACCAAACAAACTTAGGAGTGTCCATGCTGCAGGAGCTGATATGGTGTTCGTGGAATGTGAACGGGCTCAATTCACCAGTTAAAAGGAGAACGTTCTTAACTATCTGAATCGCTCAAATTTTCACATCATATTTTTGCAGGAGACACACTGGCTAAAAGGTAACCACCCTTCTCTTCTGAGTAGGAAGTACATCATGTGTGCTGAGGCATCCTTTACCAAGAAACAGAGAGGGTCACCATTCTCATCAATAAGAACATCAATCATGAGGTATTAGATGTGATGGAGGACCCTTCTGGGAGAGTACTCTTGGTCAAAATTAACATTGAAGGTACGGTTTATGGATTAGCTAACATATATGCACCTAACACTCCTGACACAAGATTTGACTCTGAACTCCTGGAAAACATAGCATTGTGGAACACTTCTAATCTGATAGTGGGAGGTGATTTTTTTTTTTTAAATATCTTTTTATTGAATTTTAACCGAATTTCTTTAAAATTCTGCTCTTATACAAAGAGCATTCCATTGATGACATTATAATCAAAACAGTCCCGCCACCCCTCCCCCCGCTCTGCGTGCGACCAGAAGCAACTTAAAATGGTAACTTATGTAATTGGTATGTGTCCATTGAGCAGTTCAAGAAGGTACCAAGAGGTCTGTCCAAACTGAGATTTAAGTCTATCCTTAAGCACTGTAGCCAAGTTAGGTATAAATAAAGACCATGTTTCAAAGAAACGCTTAGTCAGCTTCTCCTTATTCGACAGTGCATCCAGCCAGTCCATTTTGAATATGAACATTAGTTTTGTTTGGATAAACGCTAGAGAGGGTGCTTCAGGACTTACCAAGAGATGTAGGATACTTTTCCTAGTGGCCGAGGCCCAAATAGTTAACATTGCCCTGGTACCTCTCGGAAGACTTTGTTGAGCCTCCTCCAACATGTTAAAAATCGCCCACTGTGGTGTCAGAGCAAACTGAATATTGTATGTGTTTTGTAAGACTGAGTGAACGCTTCTCCATACTCCCTGTATCTGAACACAGTCCCATAAGTGATAAAACATGTCAGTGTCTCTTATGCCACATTTAGAACAAGAGTATAAGGCATTTGTGTCCATTTTTGATTGAATTTTTGGAGTAATGTATGCTCTATGTAGAATCATCAAGGCCATATCTGTGTAGCTACTGGACGACAGAAATTTACGTTGCAACAGCGTGGCTTGTAAAAAATGCTTTACCTCGAACTCTGGCACGTCTACCTTCCATTTTGCTGGACCTGTTGTTTTCCCCTCCCATGTCCAAACTGTACGCAACATTGAATAAACCTGACTAGTCGAGGACGCCTGGCTTCTTGCCCTCCTAAGAAAGTTATCCACACTTCCTCCAAGATCTCCCTTTGGCTTGTCAACAAGATATTTTTGTGCCAAGCTACGCGCCTGAAGAAAAAGAAAAGGCTGACCCACAAAAGCTGGAAATCGGTGTGCCGCCTTCTCTTAAGAAAGCAATTACCAATCAGGCTCTATTAGATCTGCAGCATAAGCACAACCCTGCATTGACAAAGTTTCATAAATCCTCGGAGGGCGACCCTGGAGGAATCTCGGATTTCCAATAAAGGGTTGAAATGGGGAACTTGAAGTGTTAATTTTACCAAGTTTCCTCACCTTCCTCCACGTTTGTATAGTATGCCATAGTGTTGGATGATCCCTAACCTCACTCGGTATTTCCTCGTTCCCTAAATGCAGCAATGCTGTTAACGAGACTTGTGAACATAGCTGTTGTTCCAATTGTGCATTGGCAAAGTGAGATACTCCTCGCACCCAGTCCACCACATATCTCAAATTTGCTGCTAGATTATATCTGCCCAGATCTGGAAGATTTATGCCCCCTGCCCCTTTTGGTAATTGAAGCTTGATTAAGCTGATCCTAGTACGCCCCTTGTGCCCCCAAATGAATTTTCCAAAGGATGAATTTAGTAGCTTAATATCCGATTTGTGCAGAAGCAACAGGAGAGTCTGAAATAAGAACATTATTTTGAGGAATGCTACCATTTTAATTAAGTGACATCGACCCGAAAAGGATATTTTCAGATGTTTCCAAGATTGGAGTAGATGTATTAATGAATTTATAAGAGGCTTATAATTAATTTGATATAGTAACAAGGGGTTTGCTGGGAGCTGAATCCCCAAATATTTAATGGACCTGGTACACCACTGGAAGGGAAATAAGTTGTTATCAATTTTACCCGATTTGTACATTGCCAATGCCTCAGTTTTTTTGTAATTTACCCTGAAGCCTGAGGCCTTTCCAAAATTATTCAATGTGTTCATTATCTCTGGAATCGCTTGAGAGGGATTGGCAATAAACAATAAAATATCATCGCCAAAAGTTTAATTGTTGTCCCACCGACTCTCATGCAATGAAATATTGCTAAATTATGTAGGGTCCTCAACATTGGGTCCAGAGCCAAATTAAACAATAAAGGTGACAAGGGACACCCCTGCCTCGTTCCCCTCTGTACCTCAAATGGCTCAGAGAATGTATTATTTATAGATAGTCTGGATTTGGGTTCTGTGTATATCATCTTGACTGCTTCGCAAAACCAGGATCCCACCTGGCGACATGCCAAAAGATTATGTAAATAGGCCCGAGACCCTGTCAAAGGCCTTGTCCGCATCAAGGCTAACTACTATATGTTTGGTACATCTATGCTTCCTGCTATAAGAGATAGCCCCAATAGCCGTCCTGATGCTATAGGTGATGGATTTCCCGTGCACGAATCCCGTTTGGAAGGGCAGAATAAGATCTGGAATCACTTGTAATCTACCAGCTAGTATTTTAGTAAAGATTTTAAAATCAGAGTTGAGTAATGAGATGGGTCTGTATCCCTCCACCTGTAGTGGGTCTGTATCCCTCCACCTGTAGTGGGTCTGTATCCCTCCACCTGTAGTGGGTCTGTATCCCTCCACCTGTAGTGGGTCTGTATCCCTCCACCTGTAGGCGGTCTGTATCCCTCCACCTGTAGTGGGTCTGTATCCCTCCACCTGTAGTGGGTCTGTGTCCCTCCACCTGTAGTGGGTCTGTATCCCTCCACCTGTAGTGGGTCTGTATCCCTCCACCTGTAGTGGGTCTGTATCCCTCCACCTGTAGTGGGTCTGTATCCCTCCACCTGTAGTGGGTCTGTATCCCTCCACCTGTAGTGGGTCTTTTCCTGGCTTAGGTAATACTATAATGTTTGCCTCATTGAACCTGTCGGGAATTATTCTATCTATGACTATCTTATTATACACTGCACATAGATGAGGACCGATAGAGACTCCCAAGATCTTATAATATTCGTTACTAAATCCGTCGGGCCCTGGGCTTTTGGCTAGTTTAAGAGTGACAATAGTTTTTACTATTTCTGAAATATTTATAGGGGCGTTTAGTACTACTCTTTGTTCCTCTGTCAAGATGGGCGCTACGGTACCATGGATAAAATCAGCTTCCCCGTCCACCTCCCTCGGTTCCGCCTCATACAGCGAGCCAAAGAATGCCCTGAACTCCTCCACTATTTCCTCATCTTTTGTTACCATGGTACCATCTTTCTTTTTAATTTTGTGGATTCTAGTGGTGGTTCTAAAGGGTTTGGTTAAAGAAGCTAGTAATTTCCCAGGTTTGTTGCCCCATTTAAAGTATTTATGTTTCTGGTAGTCCAGGTTACTAAGTGCCATCTCATGGGCCAAGGTGTCCGCCGCCTCCTTGGCCTCCAAGAAATGTTGTATTGTCGTATCCGTGTTGTTACTTTTAAAATCTTTATATGCCTGCGTGAGAAGTTTTTGTGCTGATATAGTTTGTTCCAGGAGCTTTTTTCTCTTATGGCTGACATATGATATTATCTGACCTCTTATTACTGCCTTGGAGGCAGCCCAATACAATCCAGCGTCCCCACTATGCTCGTGATTATCATTCTCATAAAAGCTCCAGTAGTTTCGTAAAGAAGCTTTGAAATCCTCAGATTGATATAAATATGAAGGAAACCTCCACCTTCTTTCCCGTAGTATTGTGGTAGATGATAACAAATTAAAAGTAACCTGTGCATGATCCGAAATACAGATGTCTAGGATGTTGGAGGAAAGTAAATGTGGCATCAGTGCTGGGCTTAGTAGCCAATAGTCAATCCGTGTATGTAAGTCATGGACATGTGAATAAAATGTATAGTCTTTATCTATTGGGTGCTGCATGCGCCATGTGTCTATTAGTTCCAATTGATTGACGAGATATTGCAAACCACTATGGAGCACCAATAGAGGTGATGGCTGGGGACTTGACCTGTCTAAAATTCCATCATGAGCCTCATTGAAATCTCCGCCTACAATTAAATTAGTCATATCCCAACCTGTGATACTTTCGGTCAATCTGGCTCTGAACTGTGGATCAGGAATATTTGGTGCATATACAGTCATGGCCAAAAGTTTTGAGAATGCTACAAATATTAATTATTACAAAGTCTACTGCTTAAGTTTTTCTAATGGCAATTTGCATATACTCCAGAATGTCATAAAGAGTGATCAGTAACAGCAATTACTTGCAAAGTCAATATTGGCTAAGAAAATGAACTTTAACCCCCAAAACACATTTCAACATCATTGCATTCCTGCCTTAAAAGGAGCAGCTAACATTGTTTTAGTGATTGTTCCAGTAACACAGGTGTGGGTGTTGATGAGGACAGGGCTGGCGATCAATCAGTCATGATTAAGTAAGAATGACACCACTGGACACTTTAAAAGGAGGCTGGTGCTTGGTATCATTGTTTCTCTTCAGTTAACCATGGTTATCTCTAAGGAAACACGTGCAGCCATCATTGCTCTGCACAAAAATGGCCTAACAGGGAAGAGTATCGCAGCTACAAAGATTGCACCTCAGTCAACAATCTATTGCATCATCAAGAACTTCAAGGAGAGAGCTTCCATTGTTGCCAAAAGGGCTCCAGGGCGCCCAAGAAGGACCAGCAAACGCCAGAACCGTATCTTAAAACTGTTTCAGCTGCGGGATGGGACTACCAGCAGTGCCGAGCTAGCTCAGCAATGGCAGCAGGCTGGTGTGAGTGCTTCTGTGAGGCGGAGACTGCTTGAGCAAGGCCTGGTTTCAAGGAGGGCAGCAAAGAAGCCACTTCTCTCCAGAAAAAACATCAGGGACCGACTGATATTCTGCAAAAGGTATAGAAAGTGGATTACTGAGGACTGGGGTAAAGTCATTTTCTCAGATGAATCCCCTTTTCGATTGTTTGGGACATCTGGAAAACAGCTTATTAGGAGGAGAAGAAGAGGTGAGCGCTACCACCAGTCTTCTCTCATGCCAACTGTTAAGCATCCGGAAACCATTCATGTGTGGGGTTGCTTCTCAGCCAAGGGAATCGCACCACTCACAGTCTTGCCTAAAAACACAGCCATGAATAAAGAATGGTACCAGAATGTCCTCCAAGAGCAACTTCTCCCAACTGTTCAAGAGCAGTTTGGCGCCCAACAATGCCTTTTCCAGCATGATGGAGCACCTTGCCATAAAGCAAAGGTGATCACTAAATGGCTCATGGAACAAAACATAGAGATTTTGGGTCCATGGCCTGGAAACTCCCCAGATCTTAATCCCATTGAGAACTTGTGGGCAATCATCAAGAGACGGGTGGACAAACAAAAACCAACAAATTCTGGCAAAATGCAAGCATTGCTTATGCAGGAATGGACAGCGATCAGTCAGGATTTGCTCCAGAAGTTGATTGAGAGCTGCCCGGGAGAATTGCAGAGGTCCTGAAGAAGAAGGGTCAACACTGCAAATACTGACTTGCTGCATTAACTCATTCTAACTGTCAATATAACCTTTTGGTCTCATAATATGATTGCAATTATATTTCTGTATGTGATGGAAACATCAGACAAACACAATTAAAAATCAGAGGGCAACAGATCATGTGAAAATATAATTTTGGTGTCATTCTCAAAACTTTTGGCCATGACTGTATGTTTGCTAAGTTGTAGATAGTGCCCTCTATCTTCACTTTCACCAATAATAATCTCCCCATAGGGTCCTCTGAAACCTCCAGAACTTCATGACTAATATGCTTATTGATCAATATAGCTACCCCTCTTTGTTTTCTCGTAAATGACGCTTCTGCGCATACGGCATATTGTCTGCTGTGAAGAAATGGGTGATTGCCCTTCATCCAGTGTGTTTCCTGTAAGAAGACAATATGGCAATTTAAACGATGTAGATAATTTAAAACTTTTTTCCTCTTAATAGGAGAGTTTAACCCGTTAACATTCCAGGAGCACCAATACAGCGATTTAATAGTGGACACATTTGTGCTCTCTGTGTTAGTCATTTATCCTATTCCAGAAGGAGGAATTAATTGTAAAATTATAAACAACCTATTTGGGTTCCCACGTCCATCCCAGCGAGTAAACGCGACAACCCATATGAGAGCTAAACTAAAGGTACGCACGCAGAGCCCCCTAACCCCTTCCCATCTAAACAAAAACCTTAATCTAATGTCAATGTCACCTGCCTCTCTGGCAGTCCTGACACTGAAAAAAAAAAGGAAAAACAGAATGAACATCAGAACTGTAGCACAGTGACGTCTCCGATTTAAGTGTCTATGTTGAGTGCTGGCGAAGCTCCATTTTCCTGAAGAAGGTAATTTAAAGCCAACTTAAGCTGGGTTTACACACTGCAACATCGCAAAGGACATCGCTGTAACGTCACCGGTTTTGTGACGTAACAGCGACCTCCCTAAGTCTCTGCTAAGTCGCTAGTGAGCTGTCAAACAGGCAAACCTGGCCAACAACTCAACAGCGATCCGGACCTGCAGAGCGACCTAGCTGGTTGTTGGGGACGTTGATAAGCAGCCTTTTGAAAGGGAAGTTGCTAACAAAGTCTCTGCAAAGTCTTTCACACACTGAAACGTTCCAGCGATGCTTGCTGCACAGCGGGAAACAAAGGACCTAGGAATGGTCCTGAACGATTTGTAACGATTACAACTTCACAGCAGGGGCCGGGTCGCTGATAGGTTTCACACACTGCAACATCGCAAACAACATCGCTATTGCGTCACAAAACTGGTGACATTACAGCGATGTCGTTTGAGATGTTGCAGTGTGTAAAGCCAGCTTTAGGATCTTCAAAAGTCCAATTCTTTCCCCCTGTAGTGAAGCGTAGAACAGCAGGATACAGTAGACTGAAGCGAATATTTTTTTCCGCCAATAGTTTGCATACTGGATTGAAGGCTTTGCGTCTTGTTGTCAAGGCTGCTGAGTAATCTTGGAACAAAAGCAGTTTAGAGTTATTGTATGTAAGTGAGCGATTTTTTTCTAAATGCTGTCAGCAATCTGATCTTGTCTTGGAAGTCCAGGACCTTAAAAATTACTTGTCTGGGTCTGACCTCTCCATCATTTCGAGGTGGGCCCATTCTGTGGGCCCTTTCAATACCAATAGGTCCCAACTTTAGATCCAATTTCAAAGCTCCTGGTAGCCATTCTGAAGTGAGTTTCAGTAGATCAGCTTGCCGAACCGATTCAGGGACGCCCACCAACCTTTAAATTATTGCGTCTGGACCTGTTCTCAAGATCATCTACCTTGTCCAGCAATACAGCAATGTACTTATTCCTGCTCTCCAGCATCTCTGAAATTTCCTTTACACAGTCCTCCATGTCAGAGACCCTCTGCTCCACATCTGTTAGCCTTGAACCCTGGGCATTAACTTGGGTGACTATAACGTCTAATGAAGACTGGAAGGCTGCCAGCCGCCCATCAATCACCGGCATCAAGAGATCCATGATGGCCTTAGCAGTGGCCTGGGGTGCATCTGTAGTTGCCTCAGGGGAAGCCCCTGGTGATGGGGGTGCATTTTGGTTTCGTCTTTGCGGTCTAATTCCTTTACTTGGTTGTGTGGCATTGCTCTTACCCACAAATTTATCCATAGTAAGAACTGTAAATATGGAGCTTCTTTAGAGACTGTGGTGACGTCACAATAACATAAGCTTAATTACATCTGTGTGGCTGTTTGGCTACTTGGCTGTTTCACAATTATTTCCACGCTGTGTATGAGTGTATAGATGTTACTTGAAAAAGACCAGTCAGAAGGGCAGGAGGCAGGCCAGATGACTGATCCCACTTCTTTTTGTTTTCCACCCACTTCTATACTGTCAGTGCTGGTGAAGTGGTGAAGTAGGGGTTAATCAAGTTGAGCTGTGATGCACTTCAGGCTTATCTGCCTCTGTTTACTGTTGCAGATTACAGGCCTTGTGCAGCAGCCATTTAAGATGAGACCTGCAGGGATGTATCTGCCCCCTCCTCAGCCCCCTGTTTATCTCCTGACCTGCTCTCACAGCCAAATGTCTCCAGGGGCTCTCAGCTCCCCCCTCGCCCCTCACTCACAGTATCTCAGACGGTGGGCCTGTCCATGGAGCTCTGTGTGACAGTTAAACACAGTGTGCAGTCTTGTTTGCTGAGCTTGCTGCTGCTCGGTGTGACGAGCTTCTAGGACCCCCGGGGACACAGGAGAGCCGGGCTAACGCTCCACTGCCCTTGTCCTGACCTTATACCCACTGCCTGGTTTTTGGTAAGCCCTCTGCTGATTTCTATTTGGGCTTTTCTCAGGCTGTAACAGGGAGCTCTCTTAAAAAGCAGCCATTCCGAAGCTCCGCCTCCCGGAAGTCCCCGAAAGTCGTGGGAGGTGATTTTAATGAGCTTTATGACCCAGTCCTGGATAGATCGAACCCTCAAAAACCACATCTGGCCACACATAAGGGGGGTATAAAATTATTAATGGACCATCTGGACTTGGTTTACGTCTGGCGGTTACAGCATCCAATTGATAAAGACTATTCACACTACTCTCATGTTCATAATTCTCATGCGAGATTAGATTATTGGCTGGTGAGTTCATCAGTGTTACCCTCACTTATGTCCTCGAACATCCTAGACATGTATCTATCAGACCATGCACCAGTCACGTTCAAATCCAGTTTGGGTGGGGCAGTAATTAGAGAGCGGAAATGGAGATTCCCATCGTATCTTTATCAGTCAGAGGACTTTAAGAAGTCTTTACAGACCTTTTGGGACACATACAAAATAGACAACCAGGAACATAGCGAGGACGTTCATCTATTCTGGGCGGCCTCTAAAGCAGTGGTAAGGGGGCAACTACTTGAATATGTTAGCTACAGAAAGAAAAAGCTAATGAAGCGTACTCTGGAAGCCCAGAAACATTTAACCCAGACATACAAGGCGTTTAAACTTTCTAATACACCAGGGGCAAAACAAAAATTTCTAGAAGCCAAAGAGGCTGCAGACACGTTGGCTCACGAAGCAGCACTGAACAATATTGATTACTTGAAACAGAAATACTTTAAATGGGGCAACAAACCTGGAAGACTTTTGGCTTCCATGACAAAACCATTCAAACAGGCCACTAGAATCCAAAAGATAAAAAAAAAAAAAAAAGGGACGGGACAATCAGATCCAGAGACGATGAGATGACAGAAGAGTTTAGGGCCTTTTTTGGGTCACTTTACTCAGCTGAGACTGGAAATACTACTGATGGGGCTGGTTTTCTTCAGCCTGAGGTAACTCCACCCCTGTCTGAGGAACAGAAAGCCATACTGGATGCACCCCTTGGTACGGCGGAGTTTATGCAAACTATTAACACCCTCAAGGTCGCTAAAGCACCGGGACCTGACGGGTTTAGCAATGAGTATTATAAATTGTTAGGACCCACTGTAGGACCGCATCTATGTGCAGTGTTCAATGAAATAGTGAGGGCTAAGAAGCTTCCAGACGGTTTCAATGAAGCATGTATTATTGTCCTGCCCAAGCCGGGTAAAGATCCCTTACAAGTTGAAGGGTATAGACCAATTTCTTTACTCAACTCAAACTTTCAAACCTTCACTAAAATATTAGCTAATAGATATGAACAAATTATCCCGGATTTGATATTGCCTTGCCAGACTGGGTTCATTCATGGAAAGTCGATTACTTATAATATTAGAACGGCAATAGGAGCTATCTCATACAGCAGACGGCACCGATACACCAAGAACATCATTGTAGGATTAGATGCGGACAAGGCCTTCGATAGCCCCAGGAGACCCTATCTGTATGGCCTTCGTGATAGACGAAAATTTGGTCCCTGGTTTGGCGAGGCAATCCAAATGATTTACAAGGACCCAAGATCTTATCTGTCAATAAACAATGCGCCATCTCAATCTTTTAATATACAGAGGGGAACGCATCAGGGATGCCCAATTTCACCGTTATTATTTAACCTGGCATTAGATCCACTTCTACGAACATTACAAAATTTGCCAGAGTTCCAGGGAGTGAAGGTCGGACATTCTATGATTAAAATGTAGGCCTTTGCAGATGATATATTGCTATTTATAGCCAACCCTGCTCAAGCAATCATGGCAATAATGAATACACTAAACAGATTTGGGGAAATCTCAGGCTTTAAAGTTAACTAAAAACAAATCGGAGGCATTGGCGATATTTAGAACTGTTAAAATTAATGATGCCTCATTTCCATTTCAATGGTGTTCGGAGTCTATTACGTACCTGGGTATCCAACTTCCAGCCAACCCGTCACTGATGCATAAATTAAACTATAGGCCTTGTATAGCCTCCTTGCTTCAGCTCCTGCAGTCATGGGACAGATTTAAACTATCTTTCTCGGGCCGGTGTCATCTCATAAAAATGATAGCGTTTCCTAAATTGATGTATCTCTTCCAATCTCTTCCATTGCTGCTAACCAACTCTGATATAAAGATGCTAAATACGGGATTCAGGAAATTCATCTGGAGACGTGTGGGGTGTTCCAGGATAAGCCTCTCTAAACTTACCCTTCCCAAAAAGGATGGGGGAATTAACCTTCCAGATATTGGTAGATATAATCTTGCAGCAAACTTCAGATATGTCGTGGATTGGGTGCGAGGCTCCTCCCATTTTGCCAATGTCCAACTGGAAGGACAGTTATACCCACACTTATCTTTGATGACCTTGTTACACCTGAGAGGAGATGAGCTTCCAAGTGACATCACAGAGCATTCCACACTTTGGGCTACAATAAAAACATGGAGGAGGGTAAGAAAGATTTGCGGTGCTAGCTGCTATGTAACACCATTCCAGACATTTAGGGGGAACCCACACTTTCTAGAGGGTAGGCCGACAGTGGAGTATGAGATTCTGGCCACGCAAAAATGTCAGATGGCGGTGGATATGCTGGATTCCGGCTTTTCTTTACTAACTTTTGAGGAATTGAGATGCCTCTTTCCAGCATTCATGCACAAACCTTTCTTATTCCTTCAAGCTCGTAGCTTGGCACTACAAAATATTGCTCAAGGAACAGGAGTAGGGCCAAGTAGAAAATTGGACACTTTTATCCGTAACGCTAGGACGCAGGCCACCTCCACTAGCTAGATATACTCGTTGCTACGTCCTCACTGGAACTGGGAGGAGGAGAAGGCGGACCCGGCGAAATGGAAAACAGAGTTCCCGGAATATGAGATAGCAGATATACTGGGAGCTACCCTGTCTCTAGTAAAATTAGTGCCATATGCTAGTTACACAGACATGGCTTTGCGGGTCTTTCACAGGACCTACATATCACCTCTGGTTCGGTCCAGAATGTCATCTACAATATACGCTTGCGCGAAGTGTGGTCTGGAAAAAGCTACACTATACCATCAGTTTTGGGAATGCACGCAAATTTTGGAACTGTGGAAACAAGTACATCTGAGAATTCAAAGCACATACAAGATTAAATTCCAGTTAACCCCTAATGGGCGAATCTTTAATGTCTTAGGGGAGACTGAGCAAAGTATCCCCAGGGGAACAAAGGCGGCATTTTCTATTTGGGCAGCGGCCACTAGGAAAAGCATTTTACACCAATGGATAAACTCGAATCCCCCAACTATGGCATTGGTTGACACAAAAATCAAATTTCTGTTTAAAATGGAGAGATTGGAGACACTAACAAACAAGGAAAAATTGACCAGGAAATTTTTTGAAACATGGAGTCCATACATCCAGGCACTCCCCATAGACACTAAAAATAGTTTTAGATCACAATCTGAAAATACCTCATAGTACCTGCGGGAGGTCATTGGAGGGCATAACCCAATATCATAAAGATCTAAGTTTGGAGATAGGACACGCAGAGGTGGGGTGGGGGGAGGATGGGAGGGGGGTTGGGATTCGAGAAGATTCATTATCCGTAATTTTGTAGTTTAACATAATCATAATGTATGTATTATTTGATTTATATGTTTTTGTTATTAAAATCTAATTAAAAGGTTAAAAAAAAAAAAGGAAAAGATCCAGCACTGAAAACGAACTCATTTAATGCATATTAAAAATACAAACTGTGAACATGGAGGAGACGGACAGAAAACGCCTGGTTATGATTAAGAGGTTGTTCCTCAAAACATGTAAACCAGAGCCAGGGCTGTTTTTTGTCTGTCTCCGCCATGTTCACAGTTTGTATTTTTAATATCCATTAAATGTTATTTTTCAGTGCTGGATCTTTTCCTTTTTGTTTCTCTTTTTGCTGATCAGTGCATGTCTTGCAGATGTGCTGTTTTTTTCCTTTTTTTTCCATTTTGGCTTTGTCTTAAATATGTATAGGTTATCGGGGATATTATTCTACAGGAGAATGTTCTATGTGTTATCTTCTTCACACAGGAACATCGCGGCCTAGGAAGGAGGAGTCCCCTGTATCCCAAAAAAGAAAGGGGTTTTCCTGTCCAGAATGAGCTAGATACTAAATAGATACTTAAATACAAGAAGTAGGACATGGAGAGGAAGACCACCACCGGAGAGGCCTGTAGATGAGACCCCATTAACGCCCAGTTTGAAGTTGTGAATATATCCATGCTCACACACCCTACCCCCATAAGATCGGCAGAGGACCCACCTGAAACTTGCACCATCTGTCTGGATGACTTTGTAACCAGGGATTGAGTCAGCTACAGGCAGTGCTCCCAAGTCTTCCACATTGTCTGCATTGGAAAATGGCTTCTCAGCAATAACACCTGTCCTCTCCGTGGCACATTAATAACCAGTCAGAATTTGGGAACCTTGCATATCTGGAAAACATTATGGAGATTCTGGTAATAAACAATGACCCCAATATGTCATACAACCCACCATTTACTGTATTTTCACGTGGCTCATGGAGAAGCCTCGTGTATCTTTGAGTGAATGAATTGCCAGCAATGATGCAGCAAGGGATGGAGCGGCAAAGTGGGAAGAGCGTCTCTCCCGGGTGGGATGGAGCAGCACAATGGTAAGAGCGTCTCTCACAAGTGGGACGGTGCGGCACAGCGGGAAGAGCGTCTCTCACGAGTGGGACGGTGCGGCACAGCGGGAAGAGCATCTCCCGGGTGGGCGGAGCGGCACAGCGGGAAGAGCGTCTCTCCGGGTGGGACGGAGCGGCACAGTGGGAAGTCTCTCCCGGGTGGGACGGAGCGGCACAGTGGGAAGTCTCTCCCGGGTGGGACGGTGCAGCACAGCGGGAAGAGCGTCTCTCCCGGGTGGGACGGTGCGGCACAGCGGGAAGAGCGTCTCTCCCGGGTGGGATAGTGCGGCACAGCGGGAAGAGCGTCTCTCCCGGGTGGGACAGTGCGGCACAGCGGGAAGTCTCTCCCGGGTGGGACGGAGCGGCACAGCGGGAAGAGCGTGTCTCCCGGGTGGGACGGAGCGGCACAGTGGGAGGAGCGTCTCACCTGCATTGGATGGCGCGTCACAGCAGGATGAGTGTCTCTCCTGGGTAGGATGGAGCGGCACGGTGGGAGGAGCGACTCTCCTGGGTGGGATGGAGCAGCACTGCTGGATGAACATCACAGCGTGACGGGCAGCACAGTCCATCCTGTGTACGCACATGTTCAGCTGCCATTTCCAGCTGCAGCCCTTTCATGCACCATTCTTGATTTACTTGATATATCAAGTGAAAGTGCACAAATAGATATTTACCTTTTTATGTGGATTTCACTTTTCTTATTAGAGCATGGTAACAATATTCATGTCTATGTGTTGCAGAATCGAGTCGTCCTGTGCAGCATAAATGTGGCGGATTCTTGTGTCAATGGGATGTGAGTGACTCGCTATCGGCACCAGCACAGCAGCGCTCATTTTATATCTATGAAGCTATCGTCTCCTATAGACAGAGGAGTAAATTTATGCCATTAGCTTAAATTTTCATTAGACAATTTATACGATTGAATCACCTATCAGTATAAAATCATAAATGCCATAATGTGCCGCGTACAAAATTCCACTGCTGTTTCCATGACCTCTTATCATTTTCTCATAGAGACACCCTGAAAGATGGACGTCGGGTCATTCTACCATCCATCCTCAGACTAAAGAGGGGATTGTCATCTTGGAAAAAAGAAGCCTGCAGTGAAACTGAGCAAGCAAAAACAGAGAAGATCTAGGCTGAAAATAACCAACTGCCTGTCAACATCCAGCCTGAAGACTGATCACATGCAGAACGTATGATGCCAGATACCATCTGGACGGGACAGGAGGCGTAACATGCTAAAATAAATCTCTGTTTATGCCGGTACACTCCTTCCATCTTATTCTGTCTCTAACTCTTGTAGTTGTGCAGGACACCAATGTCTGCGACACTTAAGGCTGAATTCAGCCTCTGGAGAAAAGGGAAATATCTGGTGTAACGTCCCATTGAAAGCCGTCGGTAGGATCAATCTAGATGAAAATACATTATTAGCTCAATTCATAGTTCTTTACATTTCTCTGGTTTGGATTCCTGTAAGATACTTTTTCATTATGTTATTTGGACAAAATATTTCCCCTCATTAAGAAGCCGGGGAGGGGGGCGAGGGGATTGTATGGACCAAACCGATCTGATAGATATGCTGTGGAATTGCGCAACACTTTATAGGTTTGGGTCAGGTATACTGGATTTATTCTATTTCTTTATCGTTCCTTCCATGGGAGACCCAAACCATGGGTGTATAGCTAGCGCCTCCGGAGGACACACAAAGTACTACACTCAAACGTGTAGCTCCTCCCTCCGGGCTATATACACTCCCTGGATGACAATCTATCCAGTTCAATACTTTGTGTTTCAGGAGGAACACACACTTGCATTCTCTGATATTTTTTTCTCATTTTTATTTTTTTTTAAAGATTTGGAAGAAAAGCGGGTCCAGTCTGGACTCCCGGCATGTCCCTTCACACCCCACTCTGTCGGCGGTGCTGTTAAGGTTGACTTTTAAGGCTGGAGCCTTCACATGCCGCGCTCCTTCACATCCTCTAAGAGGCTCTGGGTTGAAGTGGGAGCCTCCACGGTCCTCTCTGCTTGCAGACGACCGGTCTCCATCCGCAGCCCTGTCTGGTCCCTGCTGGAAGGAGCATTTACCCCCCTCTCCAGGGACATGGCCCTGCGTCTCAAAGCTAAGTATAGAGACGTTTTTCAGGGGTCCCGGGTACTTTTATTAGGGGGACAGTATGTGTTTTTAACGGTACTGTACTTTCCGGCCGATTCCGGGGATTTCCCCTAAGAACCGCGCCGAAGGTGCCTGCTCGTCGGCCGCATTATTAAATCTAGGCCCCGGCTTCTGTTTGGGCCTAGTTTCGGTTTCGGCTTCTATGCATGTTTTGCATACAGCGCCGCCCACCGCCCGGCCAGCAGAGGGGAGGGCACTCCTTCTTGGGGAGATGTCCCCTCCCCTGTATGTCGTCCTGTATCTCTCTGCCCTCCGTTTTTCCTGCTCTTGGGCTTATACACGCCCCCCCTCCTTCTCCCAGCGCCATTTTCTCAGCGTTCTTGCACTAGAGGGAGCTGGATGCTGCAGCTGCATTCTATCAGGAAGGCTAACGCTTCACAGGGGAGCGGTGGAATCCGGAGGGCACACAGAGAGCACGGGCTGGTAAGCCACAACCTCTGGTTGTGGACTTTTATTACACTCTCAGGCATTCTACAGGAGTGTATTCTGGCTGCAGAGCCTCCACCATCAGCAGCATGTCTGTCACTAGGAGCAAGGCTGCAAACATGTATGCTATATGCACTGCTTGTAAGCTCATTCTGCCAGAGCCAAGCACATACCCACATTGTGATGCCTGTGCTAATATGGTTGTGTCTCAGCATGGAGCCTCCGCAGGGGTCCCTCCGGCTGCTTTGGCCCCGGTGGCTGAACCCCCGGCTTGGGTAGCATCTTTTTCAAAAGCTCTTTCCAGGTCTTTTGCCGACTCCATGGGGCAGCTGTCCCAGACACTGCTGTCCATGCATCAGCCCCCTTCACAGGGTGCTTCGGCTGCTCCTAGCTCTGCAGAGCTCTCAGAGCATGTCCCAGGACCCCGTCCCCCTAAACGGAGACGCAGGGACCCTTCTCCCTCCTCTTCCCACGGCTCTGATTCACGTGCCGAGGTGCAGGGCGAGGTGGACTCGTTTACTGTGGGCTCAGACGCTACCTCTATGTACCCCATTGACTTGTCTGAGGGAGATGCGGATGTTAGTGACTTAATTGCGTCCATTAACTCCGTACTGAATCTCAACCCACCAGAGTCTGAGGAACAAGCCTCTCTGGTAGAGATACACCAGTTTACCTCACCTAAGAAAGCTAGGAGTATGTTTTTTAACCACTCCAGCTTTCAGGCCACTGTTACCAAACCCAGGGCCTGTCCTGACAAACGTTTTCCGAAGCGTAGTTCAGATGACCGTTTTCCTTTTCCACCAGAGGTGGTTAAAGAATGGGCTCAGTCCCCAAAGGTGGACCCTCCGGTGTCCAGAATCTCAGCCCGCACAGTCGTGGCTGTGGCTGATGGCACTTCTCTTAAGGATCCCACTGACCGCCAGGTTGACCTTTTGGCCAAGTCTGTATATGAGGCGGCTGGAGCCTCGTTCTCCCCGTCTTTTGCGGCAGTGTGGGCTCTCAAGGCAGTCTCTGCCTCTCTGGAGGAGATGCATTCCCTCACCAGGGACTCTATGCCTGAGCTGGAGACCTTAACTTCTCGAGCTTCGGTTTTTGCATCCTACGCCATGTCTGCCATCCTGGAGGCTTCTCACCGCACTGCGGTGGCCTCCGCTAACTCCCTCGCGATCCGCAGGATCTTGTGGCTTCGAGAGTGGAAAGCAGACGCTTCCTCAAAAAAGTACCTTGCGAGTCTCCCTTTTGCTGGGTCCAGGCTGTTTGGGGAACAGCTGGATGACATAATCAAGGAGGCTACTGGCGGGAAGAGTACTTCCTTGCCTCAAACTAAGGCCAGGAAACCTGTCCAGGGCAGGATCCAATCGAGGTTTCGTTCCTTTCGTTCCTCTAACTGGTCATCCTCGAAACCCTCGACCGCGTCCACTACCACAGCCAAGGATCGTAAACCAAACTGGCGCGCAAAGCCGTGTCCTCAAAAGACCGGAGGAGCCGCTGCCACTAAGGCGGCCTCCTCTTGACTACCTGGCTGCGCCAGCAACATCCTTGGTCGGTGGCAGGCTCTCCCACTTTGGAGACGTGTGGTTCCAACACGTCACCGATCAGTGGGTGCGGGATATCATCTCCCACGGCTACAGGATAGAATTTTCTTCCAGCCCACCAAACAGATTTTTTCTGTCCACACCCCCTTGCTCCAAGGCCGCCGCCTTCTCTCAGGCCGTGGCCTCCCTGCAGGCCAACGGGGTAATTGTTCCGGTTCCCGCCCGGGAACGGTTCACCGGTTTCTACTCCAACCTCTTTCTAGTCCCCAAGAAGGACGGTTCCTCCCGGCCCATCCTGGACCTCAAGCTTCTCAACAAGCATATTCAGGTGCGGCACTTTCGCATGGAATCTCTGAGATCGGTCATTGCCTCAAAGACCCAAGGAGATTTTCTGGCATCCATCGACATCAGAGATGCCTATCTGCATGTGCCTATTGCGGTCTCACACCAGCGTTGGCTACGCTTTGCAATCGGAGAGGAACATTTCCAGTTCGTGGCTCTTCCCTTTGGCTTAGCCACGGCCCCTCGGGTGTTCACCAAGGTCATGGCAGCAGTTGTTGCAGTCCTGCACCTCCAGGGATTGGCAGTGATTCCTTACCTGGACGACCTTCTAGTCAAGGCCTCATCCAGTGTAGACTGCCAGCGGAGTGTCTCTCTCACTGTCGCCACGCTAGTTCAGTTCGGGTGGCTTGTCAACCTGCCCAAGTCCACTCTGACCCCGACCCAGGTACTTTTGTACCTAGGGATGCAGTTCGAGACTCTGCCGGCACTTGTCAAGTTGCCCTTAGTCAAACAGCAGTCCCTTCGTCTGGCGGTGCGCTCTCTGCTGAGGCACCGCCGTCATTCCATCAGACACCTCATGCGGGTGCTGGGTCAGATGGTGGCGTCAATGGAAGCGGTTCCCTTTGCCCAGTTCCATCTGCGTCCCTTGCAGCTGGACATTCTCCGCTGTTGGGACAAGCGGATCTCTTCCTTGGACAGGCTGGTGGCTCTGTCATCTCAGACCAGGAACTCCCTTCAGTGGTGGCTTCAGCCCCTCTCCCTGTCACAGGGACGCTCCTTCCTGACTCCGTCCTGGGTGATACTCACCACGGATGCCAGCCTCTCCGGTTGGGGAGCGGTATTTCTTCATCACCGAGCACAGGGCACTTGGACTCCGTCCGAATCAGCCCTCCCGATCAATGTGCTGGAGATCAGAGCTGTGTTTCTAGCTCTCCTAGACTTTCACCACCTGTTGGCGGGCAAGCACATTCGGGTTCAGTCGGACAACGCGACAGCGGTTGCCTACATCAATCACCAGGGCGGGACTCACAGCCGTCTGGCGATGTTGGAGGTTCAACGAATCCTTCAGTGGACGGAGGACTTCAAGTCCACCATATCTGCAGTCCACATCCCAGGCGTGGAAAACTGGGAGGCCGATTATCTCAGCCGTCAAACCGTGGACGGCGGTGAGTGGGCCCTGCATCCGTCAGTGTTCAGATCAATCTGCCGCAAGTGGGGCACTCTGGAAGTGGATCTGATGGCATCCCGGCACAACAACAAGGTTCCGGTTTACGTGGCTCGCTCCCACGATCCTCAGGTCTTCGCAGCAGACGCACTGGTTCAAGATTGGTCTCAGTTCCGTCTGGCCTATGTGTTTCCCCCTCTAGCGCTCTTGCCCAGGGTTCTGCGCAAGATCGGTACGGAGGGCCGTCGAGTCATACTCATTGCTCCGGATTGGCCCAGGCGAGCTTGGTACCCAGACCTGCTCCGTCTGTCCGTAGAGGTGCCGTGGCATCTCCCGGACCGCCCAGACCTTCTCTCTCAAGGTCCGTTCTTCCGCCAGAATTCTGCGGCTCTCAGATTGACGGCGTGGCTCTTGAGTCCTGGATCCTAACGGCTTCAGGCATTCCCCCTGAGGTCATCTCCACCATGACTCAGGCTCGGAAGTCTTCCTCGGCCAAGATTTACCACAGGACTTGGAGAATTTTCCTATCCTGGTGTCGCTCTTCCGGCCGTGCCCCTTGGCCGTTCTCCTTGCCGACCATCCTGTCTTTTCTACAGTCAGGCCTACAGTTAGGTCTGTCCCTCAATTCCCTCAAGGGACAGGTGTCGGCTTTGTCGGTATTGTTCCAGCGGCGTATCGCCCGACTGGCTCAGGTGCGCACCTTCATGCAGGGCGCATCTCACATCATCCCTCCTTACCGGCGGCCCTTGGATCCCTGGGACCTTAATCTGGTCCTCACGGCCTTACAGAAACCCTCCTTTGAGCCTCTCAGGGAGGTTCCCTTGTCTAGACTTTCACAGAAAGTTGTCTTTCTAGTAGCCATAACTTCTCTCAGGAGAGTTTCTGATTTGGCTGCGCTTTCTTCGGAATCCCCCTTTTTGGTGTTTCACCAAGACAAGGTGGTTCTTCGTCCGACTCCGGACTTTCTCCCTAAGGTGGTGTCTTCCTTCCACCTTAACCAGGACATTTCATTGCCCTCTCTTTGTCCGGCCCCTGTGCATCGCTTTGAGAAGGCGTTGCACACCTTGGATTTGGTGCGGGCGCTCCGAATCTATGTGTCACGCACCACCGTTTTTCGGCGGTGCACCTCACTTTTTGTGCTAACCACGGGTCAGCGCAAGGGTCTCGCTGCTTCTAAGCCGACCCTAGCTCGTTGGATTAGGTCGGCTATCGCCGATGCCTACCAGTGTTCTCAGGTGCATCCCCCGCCGGGGATTAAGGCACATTCGACCAGAGCTGTCGGTGCCTCCTGGGCTTTCAGGCACCAGGCTACGGCTCAGCAGGTGTGTCAGGCTGCCACTTGGTCCAGTCTGCACACTTTTTCGAAGCACTACCAGGTGCATGCTCATGCTTCGGCAGATGCGAGCTTGGGCAGACGCATCCTTCAGGCGGCTGTCGCCCATTTGTGAAGTTAGGTTTTGCCTACTTCTCAGTTTGGTTTATTTCCCACCCATGGACTGCTTTGGAACGTCCCATGGTTTGGGTCTCCCATGGAAGGAACGATAAAGAAAAAGAGAATTTTGTTTACTTACCGTAAATTCTTTTTCTTGTAGTTCCGACATGGGAGACCCAGCACCCTCCCTGTTGCCTGTTGGCAGTTTTTTGTTCCGTGTGTTTCACCGGCTGTTGTTAGTAGACAGAGTTCTGGTTTTGCCGAGTTTTACTCTATCTCTACTTATGGGTGGATGTCCTCCTTCAGCTTTTGTACTGAACTGGATAGATTGTCATCCAGGGAGTGTATATAGCCCGGAGGGAGGAGCTACACGTTTGAGTGTAGTACCTTGTGTGTCCTCCGGAGGTGCTAGCTATACACCCATGGTTTGGGTCTCCCATGTCGGAACTACAAGAAAAAGAATTTACGGTAAGTAAACAAAATTCTCTTTATTGTATTCCTCATTATAATGCCTAGCGCTCCTAGGATTTGTATCCTTGGATATGGGGCGGAATTGACGACAGATCTATATGGTACAATAACTATTGGTTGTTTACTGTTCATTGCTCCTAAGTTAATTGCTGTAAATTGGATCCAGTTGTCACCTATCATAAAAGAAGCATTAATAAAGCTCGCTCGGGTATAATATGAACATTGTATCAAAGAGAGGAGTATATGATAAACTGCTCACCATGGCGGGATCTTCCAGGTCCAGCATCTACCTTTGTGCGACATTATATGTAGATATGATAAACTGCTCGCGGTGGCAGGATCTTCCGGGTCTGGCATCTACCTCTGTGCGACAGTATATGTAGATATGATTAAACTGCTCACGGTGGCGGGATCTTCCAGGTCCAGCATCTACCTCTGTGCGACAGTATATGTAGATATGATAAACTGCTCACGGTGGCGGGATCTTCCGGGTCTGGCATCTACCTCTGTGTGACAGTATATGTAGATATGATAAACTGCTCACGGTGGCGGGATCTTCCGGGTCCAGCATCTACCTCTGTGCGATATTATATGTAGATATGATAAACTGCTCGCGGTGGCAGGATCTTCCGGGTCTGGCATCTACCTCTGTGCGACAGTATATGTAGATATGATAAACTGCTCACGGTGGCGGGATCTTCCGGGTCCAGCATCTACCTCTGTGCGACAGTATATGTAGATATGATAAACTGCTCGCGGTGGCAGGATCTTCCGGGTCTGGCATCTACCTCTGTGCGACAGTATATGTAGATATGATAAACTGCTCACGGTGGCGGGATCTTCCGGGTCCAGCATCTATCTCTGTGCGACAGTATATGTAGATATGATAAACTGCTCACAGTGGCAGGATCTTCCGGGTCCAGCATCTACCTCTGTGCGACAGTAGATGTAGATATGATAAACTGCTCACGGTGGCGGGATCTTCCAGGTTCAGCATCTACCTCTGTGCGACATTATATGTAGATATGATAAACTGCTCACGGTGGCGGGATCTTCCAGGTCCAGCATCTACCTCTGTGCGACATTATATTTTGATATAATAACCTGATCACGGTGGCGGGATCTTCCGGGTCTGGCATCTACCTCTGTGCGACATTATGTGTAGATATGATAAACTGCTCACGGTGGCGGAATCTTCCGGGTCCAGCATCTACCTCTGTGCGACAGTATATGTAGATATGATAAACTGATCACGGTGGCGGGATCTTCCGGGTCTGGCATTACATCTGTGCGACAGTATATGTAGATATGATAAACTGCTCACGGTGGCGGAATCTTCCGGGTCCAGCATCTACCTCTGTGCGACAGTAGATGTAGATATGATAAACTGCTCACGGTGGCGGGATCTTCCAGGTCCAGCATCTACCTCTGTGCAACATTATATGTAGATATGATAAACTGCTCACGGTGGCGGGATCTTCCGGGTCTGGCATTACCTCTGTGCGACATTATATGTAGATATGATAAACTGATCACGGTGGCGGGATCTTCCGGGTCTGGCATTACATCTGTGCGACAGTATATGTAGATATGATAAACTGCTCATGGTGGCGGGATCTTCCGGGTCCAGCATCTACCTCTGTGCGACAGTATATGTAGATATGATAAACTGCTCGCGGTGGCGGGATCTTCCGGGTCCAGCATCTATCTCTGTGCGACAGTATATGTAGATGTATATGTAGAGGGAAGGAGTCTTGCGAGGATAATTTGCATATTCCCAGTGCCTTCTGGGATAAGTGAAGAGTCACCGCGAGCTCAAGGAGAACCGGGTTTTGGTCGTTACAGCCGGAAGGAAGACTTCTGAAAACCGCGCGCCGCTAGAATTTTAGCCTGTCTTCTTCATTGTGAGCGTGAGTGAGCAAAGTGTGAGCAAAAGTAAGTGTGAGTAGAATTGTTTGTATTTAGTTGTTTAAGTACTTAACATTTGTTTAGTGCTTGCTATCCCCATTAGAAAATGTGCTCCACTATTGCTAATGCGATCCAGTGTACATCTTGTCTCATGTATGCAGTCCTTGAAAAGCCGTTCGAGGGTGCTACTGTTGTTCGAGATGTGCCCAAGTTGCACGTTTGGAAGCCCAGATACTGGATCTAAATGAGCAGCTGGCAACTCTGAGATGCATTAGCAATATGGAAAGGAGTCTGCTGCTCACTGAGCAGCAGCTTGCTGGGTCAGATGTGGGGGAGGATCGTAGTAGGGAGCGGCAGGACGGTGAGGTAGGTAGCTGGGTGACAGTTAGAAAGGGGGGTAAAGGGAAAAGTGCTAGGAAGGCTAGTCCTGAACTGACACACCCCAATAGGTTTGCAAACTTGGCAGATGAGGGGGATGTCATTACAGGGGTAGCATTGCTGCAGTAAGGCATGACCTCTGAATGCCAGAGGAGTGTCTGCTCCAGTAAGGGAGGGAATAGGAGTGCAGGGCAGGCAAGACAGGTACTGGTAGTGGGGGACTCAATTATTAGGGGGACAGATAGGGCAATCTGTCACAAAGACAGGGATCGCCGAACAGTGTGTTGTCTTCCTGGCGCTCGAGTTCGGCACATCGCTGATCGGGTTGACAGATTACTGGGAGGGGCTGGGGAGGACCCAGCGGTCATTGTACACATTGGTACAAATGACAAAGTTAGAGGTAGGTGGAAGGTCCTTTAAAGATGATTTCAGGGAATTAGGTTGTAAGCTTAAAGCATGGACCTCAAAGGTGGTATTTTCGGAAATACTACCTGTGCCACAAGCCACACCAGAGAGGCAAAGGGAGATCAGGGAGGTTAACAGGTGGCTCAGGAATTGGTGTAGGAAAGAGGGTTTTGGGTTCCTGGAGAATTGGGCCGACTTTTCAGTTGGCTACAGATTCTATGCTAGGGATGGGCTGCATCTTAATGGGGAGGGTGCAGCTCTGCTGGGGCAGAAAATGGCTAGAAGGTTGGAGGAGTGTTTAAACTAGAAATGGGGGGCGAGGGTATTCACTTTATAGAAGGGGAATGTAGTGCAGATAGTGACCAGGGCACAAGTAATGAAATTGGGGGTGGTACGGGGGGAAGGGTTAGGACAGTTAATACAGTAAGCAGGACTACAGGTACAGAGTCATACGTAACGTGCATGTACACTAATGCCCGAAGCCTCACAAATAAGGTGGAGGAATTAGAATTAATATTGTTGGAAGAAAATTATGATATAGTGGGGATATCAGAGACATGGCTGGAGGAGAGCTATGACTGGGCTGTTAATTTACAGGGTTATAGCCTATTCAGGAATGACCGTACAAATAAGCGAGGGGGAGGTGTGTGTCTATATGTAAAATCATCCTTAAAACCCATCCTGCGTGACAACATATGTGAGGGTACTGAGAATGTAGAGTCCCTATGGGTGGAGATAAGGGGGGGGAGAATGAATAATAAAATACTGATAGGGGTGTGTTATAAGACGCCGAATATTATGGAAGAGGTAGAGAATCTCCTCATAAAGCAAATTGATAAAGCAGCGAGTCTCGGAGAGGTAATTATTATGGGGGACTTTAACTATCCTGATATAAATTGGGGAACAGAAACTTGCAGTTCCAGCAAAGGAAATAGATTTTTGATAACAATGAAAGATAATTACCTTTCACAAATGGTCCAGGACCCCACAAGAGGGGGAGCACTACTAGACCTTGTACTAACCAATAGGCCAGACCGCATATCAAATATACAAGTTGGGGGATACTTGGGGAATAGTGATCACAAAATAATAAGTTTTCATGTATTCTTTAGTAAGATGTCTAGTAGAGGGGCTACAAGGACACTAAACTTCAGGAAAGCAAATTTTAAACGGTTGAGAGATGATCTTAGTGCAATAAATTGGGATGATGTACTAAGTAATAAAAGTACACAAAGCAAATGGGAGACTTTTATGAGCATCCTGAAAAGGGCTTGTGCAGAAAATATACCCTATGGGAACAAACATGCTAGAAATAGGAGGAAACCCCTATGGCTAAATAGAGCTGTAAGGGAAGCAATAAAAGAAAAACAGAAAGCCTTAAAAGAATTAAAGAGGGTAGGTAGTGATGAGGCATTATATAATTATAGAAAATTAAATAAAATATGTAAAAAGCAAATTAAGTTAGCTAAGTTTGAGACAGAGAGACTCATTGCGAGAGAAAGTAAAAATAATCCTAAAATATTCACTACATAAACAGTAAAAAACTGAAAAGCGATAGCGTTGGCCCCCTTAAAAATAGTCTTGGTGAAATGGTGGAAGGGGATGAGGGTAAAGCCAACCTGCTGAATGACTTTTTTTCTACGGTTTTTATACAAGAAAATGCCATGGCAGATGACATGACCAGTGATGCCATAAATTCACCCTTGAATATTACCTGCTTAACCCAGCAGGAAGTACGCCGCCGCCTCGAAATCACTAAGGTTGACAAATCTCCGGGCCCGGATGGCATACACCCCAGAGTACTACAGGAATTGAGTTCTGTGATAGATAGACCATTATTTTTAATCTTCTCAGATTCCTTAATAACAGGGTCGGTACCGCAGGACTGGCGCATAGCAAATGCGGTGCCAATATTCAAAAAGGGGACAAAAACTGAGCCGGGAAATTATAGGCCGGTAAGTTTAACCTCTACGGTTGGTAAAATCCTTGAGGGTTTCTTGAGAGATGCTATACTGGAGTATCTCAAGAAAAATAACCTTATGACAGAGTATCAACATGGGTTTATGAGGGATCCATCCTGTCAAACTAATTTGATCAGCTTCTATGAAGAGGTAAGTTCAAGCCTGGACCAGGGAAATGCAGTGGATGTTGTGTATATGGACTTTTCAAAAGCTTTTGATCCGGTGCCACACAAAAGGTTGGTACATAAAATGAGAATAATGGGGATAGGGGAAAATATGTGTAACTGGGTTAAAAACTGGCTCAGTGATAGGAAACAAAGGGTGGTTATTAATGGTACGTACTCGGACTGGGTCTCAGTTCATAGTGGGGTACCACAGGGGTCAGTATTGGGCCCGCTTCTTTTCAACATATTTATAAATGACTTTGTTGGGGGCATGCGGAGTAGAATTTCAATATTTGCAGATGATACTAAACTCTGCAGGGTAATCAATACAGAGGAGGATAATTTTATATTACAGGGAGATTTATGTAAATTGGAGGATTGGGCTGAGAAGTGGCAATTGAAGTTTAATGTAGATAAATGTAAGGTCATGCACTTGGGTAGAGGAAATAACATTTATGATTATGTACTTAATTTTAGAACACTGGGTAAAACAGGCCAGAAAAAGACTTGGGTGTATGGGGGGATGGTAAACTTCACTTTAGTGGCCAGTGTCAGGCAGCTGCTGCCAGGGCTAATAAAATAATGGGATGTATTAAAAGAGGTATAAGTGTTCATGAAAAAAATATAGTTCTACCTCTGTACAAGTCACTAGTGCGACCGCACTTATATACTGTGTACAATTCTGGTCACCGATATATAAGAAGGACATAGCTGAACTGGAGAGGGTGCAGAGAAGACCACCAAGATTATTAGAGGAATGGGGGGGCTGCAATACCAAGACAGGAAAAACGAAGGCTTTGGGGGGATCTAATCACAATGTATAAATATATGAGGGGACAGTACAGAGACCTTTCCAAAGATCTTTTTACACCTAGGCCTGCGACTGGAACACGGGGGCATCCGCTACGTCTTGAGGAAAGAAGGTTTAATCATAATCACAGACGAGGATTCTTTACTGTACGAGCAGTGAGACTATGGAACTCTCTGCCGCATGGTGTTGTAATGAGGGATTCACTACTAACATTTAAGCAGAGCCTGGACGCCTTTCTTGAAAAATGTAATATTACCAGTTATGTATATTAGATTTTATGACAGGGTGTTGATCCAGGGAACTAGTCTGATTGCCGGATGTGGACGAAGGAAGGAAATTTTTTCCCCATTGGAACTTGTTTGCCACATTGGGTTTTTTTTGCATTCCTCTGGATCAACATGTTAGGCTATGGGTTGAACTAGATGGACTTAGAGTCTCCCTTCAACCTTAAAAACTATGATACTATGATACTATGATATGATAAACTGATCACGGTGGCGGGATCTTCCGGGTCCAGCATCTACCTCTGTGCGACAGTAGATGTAGATATGATAAACTGCTCACGGTGGCGGGATCTTCCGGGTCCAGCATCTACCTCTGTGCGACATTATATGTAGATATGATAAACTGCTCACGGTGGCGGGATCTTCCAGGTCCAGCATCTACCTCTGTGCGACATTATATTTTGATATAATAAACTGCTCACGGTGGCGGAATCTTCCGGGTCCAGCATCTACCTCTGTGCGACAGTATATGTAGATATAATAAACTGCTCACGGTGGCGGGATCTTCCGGGTCCAGCATCTATCTCTGTGCGACAGTATATGTAGATATGATAAACTGCTCACAGTAGCAGGATCTTCTGGGTCCAGCATCTACCTCTGTGCGACAGTAGATGTAGATATGATAAACTGATCACGGTGCCGGGATCTTCCGGGTCCAGCATCTACCTCTGTGCGACAGTATATATAGATATGATAAACTGATCACGGTGCCGGGATCTTCCGGGTCTGGCATCTACCAGGACAGAGTCTTGTTCTTCTGCTGTATGGAGCAGGCGGTAACGTGTCACCACATGGTGCTGCCTAATATAATGGAGGACGATGATATTATACAATTGTCTGTTTTTCTCATGGGTGCATAAACCTATATTAGGCTTGTCACAAACCACCGGGGGGGTCACTCAGAAATCCCCCGCGCTGGCTACCAGTACGTCACAATCGGGGGGTAACAAGTGGGGGTCACCCCTACTTTATACCTCCCGACCGACAGACAGAGCACGTGACGCGCTCTCTAGCGCCCCTCTTATAGTCAGGCCAATTATGGAATTGCCCGACAATAAGCAAGGAGGCCGCTATACTACTTATGCCGATTATTGAAGGGTCCCCGGTGAGAGTAAGGTATATATTCCCCGACCTCCGCGGGCGGAATATATAATATCTTCCCGAATCTCACTGGCCTCCCCACAATAATCCTTGGCACAACTCGCTGCCACCAACCGCTTCACGGTAACTATTAGCCGAACACACAGACGTGGGATTCAAGATCGAGATAACAGAACAGCCCAGGATTAATTATATAATTTAATCGCCTAAAGCACACTAGAAACTACAATATATACAATAGGGAATCTACAGAATATACAGTTATGTCAGAGTACAGTTACAGATAAAGCATGGTTTACAAACAGGCATACACAGTTCAATCAGTTACCTTGTGCGTCTGGCCACAGGGGGGCGCTGTAGACCAGGTTTCCAGGAACTCCCTCTCCAGGTCTTTCCCAACCAGGCCCCCGAGCAGAAGAACGCTGGAAAATGGCCGAAGTAGGGTTATCAACCTGGGCAGATCCAGGTCCCCTCCTACCTTAGTGACCTCACAGGGAAGCACTGCCACTCCCCCTGCATGGATCAGAATTATCCAGCAAAGGGGATTTTGGCTATAACTTTGCCTGGGAGCGTCGTAGGCAGACGCCAATGCTCTCATTGTGACAGTTATGAATTTAGCTACAGAACGAGGGGACTCATGACCTGTCTGCCAGTTCCCCATTGGCTGATATCACGCCTGGGGCATTTCCCAATGTCCTGTTCCCATAAAAAGGGGGTGCCGGCATCGTCCACATGCGGAGACACCATTTTTATGGTTGCCATATTTATCGGAAATATGGCTTGCGAGATATGAACCATTTTTTACTGGAGTCGTTCTGTCTGGCTATTTCCATAGCCTTGCTAACTAGCTAGCAGCCCCCACTACAGGGTGACGGCAGGGAGTCATCCTGTGTCCATTGTCCCTAAGCCACCTAATTTCCATATCACAGGACATGGCCATGGATTTGTTGCTAAACCAGTTGTGTGAAGGGAAGGGGGTAGTGACACCAGGAGAGGGCTTCCTGACATGACTTGAATGTCATGATTTATCGTCATATCTCCGGATTTACCTCACACCTCCCCCCTTTTGAGGGCGCTAGGGGGCAGCACACTCCGGTGTTCCCCCGTGCGCCCGTCCGCGACCTCTCCTTGTCGGGACAGCCCGTCTGCGTTACCGTGGTCACGGCCCCTTTTGTGGCGAATGGTGAAGTTGTATTGCTGGAGCGCAAGGCTCCATCGCAACAATCGCCCATTCGTCCCAGAGACGGTGTGCAACCAGCTGAGGGGATTGTGGTCCGTCTCCACGATGAAGTGGCGCCCGTATAGATAGGGTTGCAGACGCTGCAGGGCCCACACTATGGCCAGGCACTCCTTCTCCATCGTGGAATAGGCAACTTCCCTTGGTAACAGCTTCCTGCTCAGGTACAAGACTGGGTGCTCTTGGCTCGCAGAGTCCACCTGGCTGAGCACCGCACCGAGGCCGAAGTCACTGGCGTCGGTCTGTACTACAAACGGCCGCGTGAAGTCGGCTGCCTGTAGCACGGGCGGGCTGGACAGGGCGTCCTTTAGGGCCCGGAAGGCTGTCTCGCAGTCCACTGTCCAATCGACTGCAGAGGGCAGCTTCTTCTTGGTGAGGTCCGTCAAGGGTTTTGCCAGGCTACTATAGCATGGAACAAACCTCCTATAGTACCCAGCGGTCCCCAAGAAGGACATCACCTGCTTCTTGGTCCTGGGGGTGGGCCAGGATGCGATGGCCTCCACTTTCTCAGGCTCGGGCTTCAGCGTTCCCCCACCTACCCGGTGACCGAGGTACTGGACCTCGCTCATGGCCAGCTGACACTTTCCCGGCTTGATGGTCAAACCTGCCCGGTGGATCCGCCTGAGCACCTGTGCTAGATGCTCTAGGTGGTCCTCCCAGGTGGGACTGAAGACGGCAATGTCATCCAGGTACGCGGCCGCGTACCCTTCAAGTCCCTTGAGCAGGGTGTTGACCATCCGCTGGAAAGTGGCAGGGGCATTCCTCATCCCGAATGGCATCACCGTGGACTCGTACAGTCCAAATGGGGTAATAAAGGCAGAGCATTCCCTGGCCTTGCGAGTCAGGGGGATCTGCCAATATCCCCGGCTCAGATCCATGATGGTCAGGTACTGAGCCCCGGCCAACTGATCGAGCAGGTCATCGATGCGTGGCATTGGGTACGCATCGGCGACCGTGACCGCATTGAGCCCCCTGTAGTCCACGCAGAACCGAGTGGTTCGGTCCTTCTTAGGGACGAGGACTACAGGCGAGGCCCAAGCGCTGTTGGATGCCTGGATCACCCCCAGCTTCAGCATCTCGTCAATCTCCTGGCGCATGTGTTGCTGCACCTCCAGGGAGACCCGATATGCTGAACGCCGGATCGGGGGATGATCCCCAGTGTCCACGTGATGGACAGCCAAGTCAGTCCTTCCGGGCTGGTTGGTAAACAACCCCCGGAAGGGGAGGAGGGTGGCCCACAGCTGGGACCGTTGGTCCTCCAAGAGCTGGTGGCCAACCTCCACATCCTCAATGGATCCGCCTGCCCTAACCTGGGCTAGCATATCCAAGAGGGTTTCCGCTTCTCCCTCCTCGGGCAGGTTGCACACGGGGAGCGCACATGCCTCCCGCTCATGATGTGCCTTCATCATGTTCACATGGAAGGGCTTCCGCCTTCCACGGGCAGGGTCCAGGGTGACCAGGTACGTTACAGGGTTGAGCTGCTGGTACACGAGGTATGGGCCTTCCCAGGCTGCCTGAAGCTTGTCCTGTGGTACGGGGACCAGTACCCACACCTCTTGACCCACTTGGTAGGTCCTCTCACAAGCGTTCTGGTCGTACCAACGCTTCTGATCAGCCTGGGCTTGAGCCATATTGTCGTGTACCAGTTGCGTCAAGGCCTGCATTTTGTCCCGGAAGCGCATGACATACTCGATAACCGACACTCCAGGGGTGGCCAAATCCCCTTCCCAAGCCTCTTTCACCAGAGCCAGGGGGCCCCGCACACGTCGCCCGTACAGGAGCTCAAACGGTGAGAATCCTGTTGAGGCCTGTGGAACCTCCCGGTAAGCAAATAACAGGTGTGGGAGATACCGCTCCCAGTCACGCCCATGGGAGTCGACCAACATCTTAAGCATCTGCTTTAAGGTGCCATTGAACCGCTCGCACAGGCCATTAGTCTGTGGATGGTACGGGCTGGCCACCAGATGTCGCACCTGGACTTGCTTACAGAGGGCCTCCATCAGCTGGGACATGAATTGGGTCCCCCGGTCAGTGAGCATTTCCTGGGGAAAACCCACTCGGGAGAAAATCTCCAGCGATGCGGTGGCCACCTTGTCAGCCCGAATGGACGACAAGGCCACTGCTTCTGGGTACCGGGTGGCATAGTCCACTACCGTCAGTATGAAGCGTTTCCCGGAGCTGCTGGGGATGGCCAGCGGGCCGACCAGATCCACAGCCACCCTCCTGAAAGGCTCATCGATGATTGGCAGAGATACCAGTGGGGCTTTGGGGTGTGGCCCCGCCTTCCCCACTCTCTGACAGGTTTCACACGAACGGCAGTAGGCAGCCACATCGGCCCCCATTTTTGGCCAGTAGAAATGCTGGTTTAACCTGGCCTTGGTCTTAGCGATCCCTAGGTGTCCGGCCATCGGAATCTCATGTGCGACCCGCAACAACTCCGTCCGGAACGGATAGGGTACCACCAACTGTCGGTCCCTGGGCCACGCCTCCGGTGAACCCTGCTGGACCGTGGCCCGGTACAGCCGTCCTTGGTCCCAGACCACTCGCTCCGGGTCCGAGTCCGAGGGAGGCTGTGCCGCCTGCTCCTTTAGAGCTTTCAGGCTGTCGTCAGCTTCTAACGCTGCCTGAAACCCCTGACCAGATGTGGCCAGAATCGACGAGACTGTCACATCTTCGGTCAGTACCCCGGGACCTGTGTCCTGGCCTCCACCTGACTCGGCTGCCACTTGGTCAGAAGGGGAAGAGCTATCGGACCTCCGGGAGGCCCCTTGGCTTCCAGCACTCCCACTGCGGGTGACAGCGGCCACAGCCGCTGCGACCGTGGGTCGTGCCTGCTCCTCCTCCGTTCCTGACCAAGTCGCCGGTTCAGGCAGACCTACCTGGCTTCCTGACACCCCGGTTGTGGGGGAACCCTGCACCGAGATCTTACCTGGGAGCACTTCCGCTCCTGGACCGGCCCCAATCTCACCTGCCTGTTCCCCCCCTGCAGCAACAGAACCCCGCTGTGAAATCTCTGGGGACCCCACATTTGCTGTGGTAGCCCCCACCCCACACACTGGTCCTCCCCCTGCAGCACCCTGCTCTCTGCTTATCCCTGCAGAGGGCAACAGATCCCAGCTCACAGGCTGGTTACTTGTAGAGGCATTGTCACACCTTTCTCTGACCCCCTCCCCTGTCACAGCTGCAGCTGTGTGTGTGTCTATGGTGTCTGTGCAAGCAGAAATATCAGAGTTCACTCCCTCCTCCCTTACATCATTCATAGATAACACATTAACATTGTCAGGAGTCATGTCAGCACTGGCTGAAGGTTCAGCCTTTGGGGCGGGGCCAAACTGGGAGGTTATTTGCCCCAAATCTGTCCCAAGTAGCACGTTTGCAGGGATCCGATCAGTTACCCCCACCTCCCTCACCCCTCGCCCTGCGCCCCAGTCCACATAAATGTTAGCAACAGGCAGCGCCGGGTCAGTGCCTCCAATCCCGGAGACAGCGAGGGTTTTTCCAGGGATCAAGTCTTGGGGGGACACCATCTCAGGCCGCACCAGAGTCACCTCCGAGGCGCTGTCTCGCAGTCCTATGGTCACAGACCGGCCGACGGTGACAGGTTGGAAGCTGTCCAGGGACCTACCACCACCCCCACCCACACAATACACCTTGGGCGGCCCTTGGGACGGGGACGGAGCCGGGGCCTTGGGACGCTGAGGGCACATGGCCTTGAAGTGTCCAGGTAGGTTGCACTGGTGGCACCGTCTTGGTTCTGCCACGGGCCTGGAGAGGGGAGTTGAGGGGGACACCCCCTGCAGTCTAGGGGCAGGTGGGGCAGTCGCAGAGTTCATCTTACCCCCTCTCCAGGTGCTGCTGGTGGCTGCTCTCCTGGCCTCAGGAGCCCGATTGTTGGTGTAGTCATCTGCCAGGGCAGCTGTAGCCGTGGATCCCTTTGGCTTCTGGTCTCGGATGAACTGGCGGAGATCCTCAGGGCAGTTCCACAAGAGTTGCTCCGTGATGAACAAGTCCAGGATCTCCGGTCCGGTGGAAAGCTGCAGGCCTTGGGTCCAGTGGTCGGCAGCTCGGGCAAGTGCCCGCCGGTGGTCAGCCCAGGAGTCCTTTGGTCCCTTCTGCAGCGTCCGGAACTTCTTGCGGTAGGACTCCGGGGTGAGGTTGTACTGTTGGATCAGGGCCCGCTTGATGGTGTCGTAGCCCTGATTCGCCTCAGCAGGCAAGTCCCCAAGGATATCCAGGGCCTTACCCCTTAAACGGGGGGTCAGGTATTTGGCCCACTGGTCCTTGTTCAGATGATGCTGCAAGCAAGTCCGTTCAAAAGCAGTCAAGAAAGAGTCCAAGTCTCCATCCTTCTCCAGCACTGGGAAGTCCTCAACACGGACCTTTGGAAGTTTGGTGTCTGGAAGGTCACGGGTGGCTGATGAGGGCCGGAGCTGAGCTAGCTGCAGCTGGTAGTTACGCTCTGCCTGGCGCTCTTCACGCGCTGCTTGCCGCTCACGCTCGGCCATGAGTTCCTTGTAGCCCTCCCGGTCTCCAGCCTGGCGTAGGGCCATAGCCATTTGAAGAAGGCTATCCGAGCCTCCCAGGCTCGGTGGAATGGCACGTGGTGATCTGCGGCCCGCTGCGGAGCCTGGTGATTCACTGTCCATTGCAGAGCGGAGGGCTGGCATCTGGCTCGTTGAGGACCCTTGGGCGAGCTGCTCCTCATCTTGTCCAGCAGTGCCCGGTTGTGCAATGTCCTCTGCAGAGCTGTTTTCTGGCGTCGAGCTCCTGGAGGACTCGTGGACAACCTCCTCATCGTCTCTGGCCTTAGCATCGGCCATTCCTTTGGCTTTGCTCCTGGTGCTCTCAGCCATTCTTGCAGACTTTTGGTCACTGACACAGAACTGACACCTGATGCCTCCACACACCTTACAGTATCTGCACTCTGACACTCTAGTGTTGAGCTAGTCTGAAGACCCCAGCAGCCACAGCTGCTGCAGGCAGTCTTTAGTGTCTGGGAGTATGGGTCTCACACTCACACACACTATTATCTCGATCCCACCGCTTGCCACCAATATGTCACAAACCACCGGGGGGGTCACTCAGAAATCCCCCGCGCTGGCTACCAGTACGTCACAATCGGGGGGTAACAAGTGGGGGTCACCCCTACTTTATACCTCCCGACCGACAGACAGAGCACGTGACGCGCTCTCTAGCGCCCCTCTTATAGTCAGGCCAATTATGGAATTGCCCGACAATAAGCAAGGAGGCCGCTATACTACTTATGCCGATTATTGAAGGGTCCCCGGTGAGAGTAAGGTATATATTCCCCGACCTCCGCGGGCGGAATATATAATATCTTCCCGAATCTCACTGGCCTCCCCACAATAATCCTTGGCACAACTCGCTGCCACCAACCGCTTCACGGTAACTATTAGCCGAACACACAGACGTGGGATTCAAGATCGAGATAACAGAACAGCCCAGGATTAATTATATAATTTAATCGCCTAAAGCACACTAGAAACTACAATATATACAATAGGGAATCTACAGAATATACAGTTATGTCAGAGTACAGTTACAGATAAAGCATGGTTTACAAACAGGCATACACAGTTCAATCAGTTACCTTGTGCGTCTGGCCACAGGGGGGCGCTGTAGACCAGGTTTCCAGGAACTCCCTCTCCAGGTCTTTCCCAACCAGGCCCCCGAGCAGAAGAACGCTGGAAAATGGCCGAAGTAGGGTTATCAACCTGGGCAGATCCAGGTCCCCTCCTACCTTAGTGACCTCACAGGGAAGCACTGCCACTCCCCCTGCATGGATCAGAATTATCCAGCAAAGGGGATTTTGGCTATAACTTTGCCTGGGAGCGTCGTAGGCAGACGCCAATGCTCTCATTGTGACAGTTATGAATTTAGCTACAGAACGAGGGGACTCATGACCTGTCTGCCAGTTCCCCATTGGCTGATATCACGCCTGGGGCATTTCCCAATGTCCTGTTCCCATAAAAAGGGGGTGCCGGCATCGTCCACATGCGGAGACACCATTTTTATGGTTGCCATATTTATCGGAAATATGGCTTGCGAGATATGAACCATTTTTTACTGGAGTCGTTCTGTCTGGCTATTTCCATAGCCTTGCTAACTAGCTAGCAGCCCCCACTACAGGGTCACGGCAGGGAGTCATCCTGTGTCCATTGTCCCTAAGCCACCTAATTTCCATATCACAGGACATGGCCATGGATTTGTTGCTAAACCAGTTGTGTGAAGGGAAGGGGGTAGTGACACCAGGAGAGGGCTTCCTGACATGACTTGAATGTCATGATTTATCGTCATATCTCCGGATTTACCTCACAAGGCTGTGTGCACACGTTGCGTTTTTTACCGCGGAAACGCTGCGTTTAGAACTGCAGCGTTTCAGTGGCAAATTGCATGCGTTCAGCTTTCCCAGCAAAGTGTATGAGAAAGCCGAAAAATCAGTGCAGTTTGGATGCCAAAAATCGGTGCGGAAAGAAAAGCAGCATGTCACTTCTTTTGTGCGTTGTGGCTGCGTTCTCTCCCCCATTGAATCAATGATGCGGGTCAGAACGCAGCTACACCGCCGTGAGCTGCTTTTTTGTTGCGGTCCGCGGGCTTTGTCGGCATGCCAGAACGCAGGCATTTACCTGGAAGTGAGGTCAAGAGGTTTCCTGTTGACCTCACTTCCTGGCAAAGTCCTGGAAAGCCCCCGGTGTCGCCAAAGTGCCCGCCCCGACCCCCGACCCCCCTCCCGAAAATCCAACATGGCCGCGCCCACAGTAGCGCACCGGCCGCCCTGCTCCTATGATTTCTGTCGCATGTGCCTTGAGACATGCGACAGAAAAATGCCCCCCAGGCCCTGCCAGGTCACCACCTATTCCCCCGGTATTCCCCCTTACCTGTCCGGTCGCAGCGCTGATCCCCCGCGGCCCCCTCCTTCACAGCAGACGCCGGTCTGCACGTGACCGCAGATCAGCTTACAGCCAGCACTATGTTCAGAGAGCTGTGCTGGCTGCTCGGCACTCTGCAGCTGTGACCCGGGGAGAGTGGGTGCAGATTTTTGGCACCCACTCTCCTCAAATGGAGGGTCTGCCCTCCTAGAAAATGGGGGATACGTTCCCTGAACGTGCCCCCATATTCTAGAAGGTCCAGAGGCGACGTGGGACGTCCAAATGGATTTCTGCGGACCCATTTTTTTCAAATTTTTTGATTAAATTGGAGAACAAGGGAATGATTTGGGGAGTGTTTTTTTCTAATAAAAACATTTGTCATTTTTTTTGCTTTTGTTTACTGTCAATTAGTTATGTCTGGTATCTGATAGACGCCGTGACATCACTAATTGCTGGGCTTGATGCCAGGTGACATTACACATCTGGTATCAACGATTGGCGCATCTAATGGATGCGCCAGTTCTGGGGCGGCTGCAGCTTGCTATTTTTAGGCTGGGAAGAGTCCAATAACCATGGCTTTTCCCACCCTGAGAATACCAGACCCCAGCTGTCAGCTTCACCTTGGCTGGTGATCTAATTTGGGGGGACCCCACGTTACTTTTTTTTTAATTCTTTATTTATAAATAAAAAAAAAGCCTGGGGAGCCCTCCAAATTGATCACCAGCCAAGATGAAGCTGCCAGCTGTGGTTTGCAGGCTACAGCTGTCTGCTTTACCCTGACTGGCTATCAAAAATAGGGGGGACCCCACGCCATTTTTTTCTTTTTTTTTTTGGATAAATACTAAGCTAGGTACCCCTTAGTGCCACATGAAAGGTACTAAAGGTGCCAGCTTAGAATATGCAGGCGGGGGTGGGACGTTATATATATTTGACATCCATTCATCCATTGATGCTTTTTAGGCTGTGTGCCCACAATCAGGGTTTGCAGCGTTATGGGCGCTGAGTGTTTTCCCTGCGTCCATAACGCTGCGTTGTGCAGTAGAAGCACAGTGGAAGGATTTTTGGAGATCCCATGCCCACTGTGCTTCTTTTCTCTGCAGCATAAACTGGCCGGTGGCGTGGCTTCCCGAGCCTCAGCATGTCAATTTATGCTGTGGAGACAAGAGTGCTCTCTGCAGGTAGAATAGAGCTAAAGTCCACAGCAGCCTGAACCCAAATCGTGGGCATGGGCAGCTGCAGGAAGGCTGACACTGTGTACTAGACGCCGTGTCGCTGGATCATGGCCACATAGCCTTAGGCCTCTTTCACATGTTTGTGCTTTTTTTTTAAACGTACCAGAATCATTGACATACGCAGACCCATTTTAATCAATGGGTCTGCTCACACATCAGTGATTTTTCACTGCACGTGTCTCCGTGCGGCGTACCTGCGTGTGCGTGATTGCCGCACGGAGACATGTCCATTTTTTTCTGGCATCACTGATGTTCCACAGACCACGCAGTGGTGTGGTCCGTGAAACACGTGCCAGAAATAAACGTGCATTTAATATAAAAATCATTTTTACTCACCCGGCTTCCAGCGATATCCTCTGCAGCCCGTGCAGCCTGCTGCTTCTGAGCCGGCTCATTATTGTCGCGCATATTCATGATGCGCGACACAGCCGACCCGGAAGCAGCTGCTGCGGGGGTCACAGCCGGCCGGATGCTGCACCGCGGGAGCGATCAGCACCATGGACAGCGGGAGCGCGCACAGGTGAGTTGATTACTGAGTGCAATCACGGGCCACGGAGAACGTGCACTTAGACAACCCACGTGTGCCGTGATTCACGGCACACGGAGGGACATGTGCATGTTTTACACGTCAGTGAAAAACGTCAGTGTTTTTCACTGACGTGTGAACCGGGCCTAAAAGTGAAAATATTGTTGCTACAGCAATATTTTGGGGGAAGTAGCTGTGGAGTCAAAATGCTTAATATACTCCTGAATAAAATCCTTGAGGGGTGCAGATTCCAAAATGGGGTCACTTGTGGGGGTTTTCTGACGTATAGGTACCCAAGGGGCCCTGCTAATGTGACATAGTGCGCGAAGTTTATTTCAACTTTTCCAAAATTCAAGTGGTGCTCCTTCCATTCCAAGCCCTCCCATTTATCCAAACAGAATGTGGAGAAGGAAATGACATCACAGGTTTTTTTCCAAAGGTCTGTGTTCAACCAACTTTATTAACACTGACAAGTCTCAAAAAAACGCACCTAAAAAACGCATGAAAACCGCATGCGTTTTCGATGCGTTTTTCTCAAAAAGCATGGTTTACAATTCTCCCCTCTGCCAGAGGGTGCGTTTTTTTCCACGCTGAAAAAAAAGCAACGTGTGCTCATAGCCTTACTCAAAACTTCCAGAAATGAATGTACATTGGGGGCGGGGAGTTTTATTCACTTCATCTTTAATTTCTACATTTCCTTATCTCTGTAACGTCTTATTGAAAATCAATAATAATAATGTAATACAAAGGAGCCGGCGGCCTCCTCCTCCCTGCTTCATGGGTCAGAGATAATGAGAATATCAGGGCACTCTGATGACACCCCTGACATAATCCCAAACTGCCAGAATTTAGATTAGAGGGATTTAGTTCATGGGAAGATGCGGGGATCCGTTACCTGACCACTCCGAGGCTGATGTGGATCCTCTAACAACTGATAATAAAGGGGCTGAATCCTGGCCCTTATCCCTCAGCTTTCAGTGAGTGAAGTTCATAGGGTTTTTTCTTTACACCTAAGGCCGGTTTCACACATCCGGCTTTTTGCCGTTTTGCCGGATGCGGCGCTCTCCCGTACAGTTAATACAGTACAATGACAGCGCTGTAACTTCCGGGTCACATGCGCCGGTCACATGACAGCATGTGACCAGCGCTTGTTGCGCTGTCATTTTACTGTATTAACTGTACGGGAGAGCGCCGCATCCGGCAAAACGGCAAAAAGCCGGATGTGTGAAACCGGCCTAAGTCATAGGGTGTGAGACACCCTCCAATGGTAAAGAGAATTTGGGCCAGGTGACGTTTGTGTTGGGTGGACCCTCGTTAGCTGGTTTAAGGATAGACAAGCAGATTTGTGATAAAAAAAGGGCATAAAAAAAAAGGGCATAAAAAAAGGGCATAAAAAAAATGCAGTGTGCACACAGCCTTACACACACACGAAAATTATTTACACAAAAGCTCATTTTCTGTGCATACATTTGCTGCAAATGCAATTTAAATACATGCACCTTATTCTTACCATTGTATGAGATACTGCCAGGTGGACATATTTTGGCATATGTATATTTTTCAAACTGTATTTGAGGCTAAAAAAAAAAAAAATATATAAGCCCCATTTTTCTGCCCAACTCTTCCAATCCCCATTACTCCAGGAGACAATATTGGGGACACAGTCACTGGCCCCTCAGAAGCTGGAGGCCATTTTGAGGAACATCTCTAATGTGGTTCTTGTTGTGTTGTACATCTCCAGTGTGCCATACTATTGGCTCAATTTTTAGCACTGTATGGTAGCTCAGTGGTTAGCGCTGCAGTTTTGCAGCACTGGGTCCTGAGTTCAAATTTTTCCCACCAAAGACATCTGCCAGGAGTCTGTATATTCTCCCCTTGTTTCCTCCTACACGTCAAAGACTGAATGTAGATTGTGAGCCCCGATGGGGACAGTTCCTGATGTATGTAAAGCACTGCAGAACATGTTGGCGCTATATAATAATTTCTTCTAAAAATGATTTCTTCAGTCCTAAAGGGAGTCCCTGTTGCAATCTTAAGCTTTTTGCTTTTGCTCAAAGACAAACTAAGCCACCTTAAACCCAGGCCCAATCAAGACGTCTTCCAGGCCAGTTCCATGTCCTACCTCTCCAGACACGGAGGTTCTTGAGTGCACGTTACAGATTATTGCCCACATTGGTCCCATTTTGGACCCTCCTGAGAATACAGCTCCTTCTCCACCGTCACATCATTCCACAAGAGAGTCAAGACTTTGTTCTTCAGCTTCTTGATACTGCTCTCAGAATGAAGGCTTTTTGCACAAGATTGACACTTATTTTGCCCAGTCCTCCTCATCATACCCCAGACTCCAAGCAGAATATTAAGCCGGCCTCGGCCACTCAAGATCTTATCCAGGCAGAACGGGACACTGCACGTTAAGGGTAAGTTCACACAGTGCGTTTTTCGCGGCGTTTTTGCGCAGTTTTCGGGTGCGTTTTTGCTCAGAAAACTGCATGACTTTGCTTCCCCAGCAAAGTCTATGAGTTTTCATTTTTGCTGTCTGCACACCGCGTTTTTTTTCAGCTGCGTTTTTGTGGTGCCACAAAAACGCAGCATGTCAATTATTCCCGCGTTTTTCACTGCGCTTTTCATCCATTGAGTGCAATGGGATGTTGAAAGACGCAATGAGAAACGCAAATAGCTGCGTTTTGGTGCGTTTCCAAGACCAAAAACGCAGCTATAAACGCAGGAGGTGGGCAGTAAAGTGACATGTACAGGAAGAGGATTCCTTCTGTCAGTAAACACAGAAGCGTGAATCCTCCCGGTACCGTCACCGCCGCGTCCACCTCCGGTCCTGTGCATGTATGCTGCCGTGTGGAGCCATGTCTGGGCGGGAGGTGGAAGCGGCTGCGAAAACAAAAGTGAACAGTAGAAAAAAAAAAAAAAGTTATATTCACCTGCTATATTGCCTGCAGCCTCCCGGTACCATGCCCGCTCCCAGCTCCTCTCACGGTATCGCCGCTCCGGGTGTGTGCAGTCTCCCCGGGCAGTACGATAGATGCAGGACCTGGCGATGGATCACCTGATGCAGTCACCTGACGCATCAGGTGATCGTAAGTCTCGCGGTGACTCGGGCGCCCGGCCGGCTTCACCTATCAGCGGATGCGTCAGGAGACTTCATCCCTGATTACCGGCAGCTGCTGCAGCGATCGGACAGGATCAGACTCCGCTGCAGGAGCTGCCGGTAATCAGCACATAAGTGAGTATTTTTTTTTTTGCACCGATGCATCAGCTGATTGTATAATCGGCTTTTATACAATCAGCTGATGTGTGATGTGATTCAGCCCCTAGAACCTGACACATCATCTGATCGCTTTGCCTTCCAGCAAACCGATCAGATGATATTGGATCCGGATTGGACGGCGCGGGACCCTTGACCCAGGATTACTGCGGAGGGGGGGTTCTTTATTTCAATAAAGATGGAGTCACTAAGTCACATCTCTAGAATCCGCCCCTTTCTCACAATGGAAATGACAAAAACCCTCACCGTGGCCCTGATCCACTCTCGCTTGGACTACTGTAACTCTCTATTAATTGGTCTCCCCCTAACTAGACTCTCTCCTCTACAGTCAATCCTTAATGCAGCAGCCAGGGTCACCTATCTGGCTAACCGCTACTCGGATGCCTCTGCTCTGTGCCAGTCATTGCACTGGCTGCCCATATATCATAGGATCCAATTCAAACTGCTTGTTCTCGCCCACAAAGCTCTCCACAGTGCAGCACCCCCCTACATCTCCACCCTCCTCTCTGTCTATCAGTCCACCCGTTCTCTACGCTCTGCAAGTGACTTTCGACTAACATCCACACTAATTCGAACCTCCCACTCCCGGATCCAAGACTTCTTCCGAGCTGCACCAACCCTCTGGAACGCTCTACCCCAAGAAGTTAGGACAAATCACAACTTACTCAGCTTCAGACGCACCCTAAAGACGCATCTTTTTAGGGCGGCCTATCACACTCCCTAATCAGATTCGATTCACATAGTCCCTCTACAACCTCTCACAACATAGCTCCACATCAAACTCCATGGCACCCAAAGGCATCTCAAGGCTCGGGCCCACTGGTCCAGGAAACCATTATCCAGCCCCATTTCCGTGAGATGGTTGGATTGTCATTGTAAATAAGCACTTGAACCTTGCCTCTCCCCCCATCTCATTGTAGATTGTAAGCTCTCACGAGCAGGGTTGTATTTTTTTTCCCCTCTAAATATTGTATTTCTATAACTGTTACTTGTTTGTATATGATCCTCCTGAATTGTAAAGCGCTACGGAATATGTTGGCGCTATAGAAATAAAGATTATTATTATTATTATTATTTTATTTCTAATAAAAATATTTTCTTCAGCGCTCTATTGGGAGACCCAGACGATTGGGGTATAGCTACTGCCTCCGGAGGCCACACAAAGCACTACACTAAAAAGTGCAAGGCCCCTCCCCTTCTGGCTATACCCCCCCGTGGTATCACGGGTTCTCCAGTTTTCAAGCTTTGTGCGAAGGAGGTCAGACATCCATGCATAGCTCCACAGATTTTAGTCAGCAGTAGCTGCTGACTATTTCGGATGGAAGAAAAGAGGGCCCATATAGGGCCCCCAGCATGCTCCCTTCTCACCCGTGGATGGTGTTGTAAGGTTGAGGTACCTATTGCTGGTACGGAGGCTGGAGCCCACATGCTGCTTTCCTTCCACATCCCCCTGGGGGGCTCTGAGGAAGTGGGATCCTGCCGGCCTCAAAGCTCTGACGCCGGGCTCCATCCACAGACCCATTTGAACCTGCTGGATACGGAGCTGGAGTACCGTTCAGGGACATGGCCCTGCACCATTACAGGTACTCTGTGTCCCCGTACACACAGGCACAGCACACTCCAGACTTGCTGGGTGTGCTAGTGCGCCGGGGACAGTAAAGGGTTACAGTCACTGCAGCTTTGCTGAGTGACTTTGTGTATTGGGAACTACCGCGCCGGACGCTCCGGGAGCGGCGGCGCGGCTGGGACTTGTAGTTCGCCGGGGACTGGGCGCCGACCGCGCTTTTACGGCGGCGGCGCTTATAAATCCAGTCCCCGGCTTCTGCGGCCTAGTGCCGCTTCGTTCCCGCCCCCTCCCTGTCACTCAGGGAAGGGGACAGACGCTGAGCAATCAGCAGCGCCGAGGGCTGGAGCCTTATTTACATGCTCCAGCCCTCTCACTGCACACTGTCGGACGCCGGATTCCCGCTCTGACTTGGGGCACGCCCACGGCCCGCCCCTCCTCACACGAGCTGGGGAAGACGCCGGCAGCCATTACTGCAGTCCGAGCTCGGACTTTCGGCAACCAGGCAGGACGGTGGCGACCATACACCCGCTTATAGGCGGGCGGTAAGCGGCACACATAGTGCTGACCCCAATATATACTGCAGTGTGTACATGTGTATTTTAACTGCATAGGTCGCTATATGCCCGCTTGGAGAGCGACACATCAGCAGCAGGAAAGCAGGTGTGCTAAGGCACAGGCTTTCTAGGCTGCTTGTATTGCACGTACTGAAGTGTTCATTTGTGTTTATGCTTGTATGCTATACACTGCACTGTACAGTCGCTAGTCTTAGCTATGTTCTCCTGGAATGGCTAGACTACAGCAGCAGAAAACCAAGGGTGCTGGGGCACAGGTTTTTTTCTATGCTGCTTGTATTGCATGGGCTGCAGTGTGCATTTGTACTTGTGCTTGTATGCTATACATTGCACTGTATGGTCACTCTTCTGGGCTATATTCCCCTAGATGACTAGTCTACAGCAGCAGAAGAGCAGAGGTGCCAGGGCACAGGCTTCTATGCTGCTTGTATTGCTTGTGCTGCAGTGTTCATTTGTACTTTATGCTTGTATGCTATACATTGCACTGTACGGTCACCAATCTTGGCTATATACTTCTAGATGGCTAGTCGGCAGCGGCAAAAAAGCAACACAGATTTTCAGTGCTGTTTTTACTACATGGGATGCTGTTCATGACACCGTCCCATTGTGTGCATGCTCCCCTGTAGCACTTCGTCTGCCGGGGTCTCTAGCACTTCGTCTGCCGGGGTCTCTACTAGTCGTGGCCAAAGAAACCACCTGTCATCCCTGTCCAAGGACAGGGACGGAGTTGCAGTTTCGACAGATATATTGTCATAAGATAGAGACTTGCAGTCCAGACAGGCCATGGGCAATCTTCCTGACCAACCTCATTTGGAACGGGGGGGTCCCAGGAGGACTCTCTGTATGATAAGGCAGCTCTCCAGGACTTTGATCCTGACATCGCTATCAATCCGGATACACCGGATGGTAACGCCATACGGAATGATCCTATAGCGTCCATCAATGGAAGGTTGGATCTTTCTCCCTCAGCTCCCCCAGTGGAGGAGTCAGCTTCACAGCAGGAGAAGTCCCTTTTCAGTATCTCAAACGGATATTGAGTATTTTTCTGGCCACGCTGACTTCAGAGAAGCAGTCCAGAAACACCACGCTTACCAGATAAGCGTCTTCTCCAAACGTTTTTAAGATACACGTTATCCCTTTTCCCCTGACGTGGTCAAGCGCTGGACCCAGGGTCCAAAGGTGGATTCTCCAATCTCCAGGCTTGCGTCTAGAGCCATAGTTGCACTGGAGATGGGGCTTCACTTAAAGATGCCATTCACAGACAGATGGACTCTGGTTGAAATCTGTCTAGGAGGCTATCGGCGTGTCGGTTGCTCCGGCATTCACAGCCGTATAGGCAACCTAACCTTTTCAGCTGTTCTTGCGCAGCTGGCCTGGAGCACATGTACATCTGTACCGCAGAGGCGTCCGTAACTCCGCAATGTCTGCACTGCGACTTACCCTATTAATGCTGTCCTAAAAGTACAGTCGAGGTTTCGGTCCTTCCCAAGCTCGGGCAGGTCCCAATTGTCCTCGTGCAAAAGGGCTACAAAACCTCAGACGGGCTCAGATTCCGGCCGGGCTCAATCACGCCCAAGGAAGGCAGCCGGAGGAACCGCTACCAAGGCGGTCTCCTCATGACTCTCAGCTCTCTCTCTCTCTCTGCATCCGCGGTTGATGGCAGACTCCCCCGCCTTTGGCGACATTTAGCTGCCACAGGTCACAGACCGGTGGGTGACGGACATTGTGCTCACGTGCACAGGACAGTGTTCTGTTCTCGTCCTCCGACTCCATTCTTCAGAACGGCCCCACCTCCCCACCGAGCAGATGCCCTGCTGCAGGCGGTGGACGCTCTAAGAGCAGAAGGAGTGGTGATCCCTGTCCCCCCTCAGGAACGAGGGCGAGGGTTTGTACTCCAATCTCTTTGTGGCTCCAAAAAAGGACGGCTCCTTCCGTCCTGTTCTGGACCTAAAACTGCTCAATAAGCATGCGAACGCCAGGCGGTTCCGGATGGAATCCCTCCGATCCGTCATTACCTCAATGTCTCGAGGAGACTTCCTTGCCGCAACAGACATCAAAGATGCCTATCTCCACGTGCCAATTGCTACGGAGCACCAACGTTTTCTACGTTTTGTGATAGGAGACGACCATCTTCAGTTCGTAGCTCTGCCATTCGGTCTGGCGACAGCCCCACGGGTGTTCACCAAGGTCATGGCAGCAGTGGTAGCAGTCTTGCACTCTCAGGGACACCCGGTGATCCCTTACTTGGACGATCTACTCGTCAAAGCACCCTCCCTCGAGGCATGACAACGCAGCCTGAATGTTACGCTGGAGACTCTCCAGACTTTCGGGTGGATCATCAATTTGGCAAGGTCAAATCGGTCACCGACTCAATCACTAACGTATCTCGGCATGGAGTTCACACTCTATCAGCGATAGTGAAGCTTCCGCTGAACAAGCAGCGTTCACTGCAAACAGAGGTGCAGTCTCTCCTTCAAGGCCAGTCGCACCCCTTAAGGCGCCTCATGCACTTCCTAGGGAAGATGGTGGCAGCCATGGAGGCAGTTCCCTTTGCGCAGTTTCATCTGCGCCAACTGCAAGGGGACATTCTCCGCCAATGGGACGGGCAGTCAACCTCCCTGGACAGGAAAGTCTCCCTTTCCCAGACGGCCAAGGACTCTCTGCAATGGTGGCTTATTCCCACCTCATTGTCACAGTGAAGATCCTTCCTACCCCCATCCTGGGCAGTGGTCACGACAGATACGAGTCTGTCAGGGTGGGGAGCAGTTTGTCTCCGCCACAGGGCTCAGGGGACGTGGACTCAGCAGGAGTCCACCCTTCAGATCAATGTTCTGGAAATCGGGGCAGGGTATCTTACCCTACTAGCTTTCCAGCAGTGGCTAGAAAGAGAGCAGATCCGAATCCAGTCGGACAACTCCACAGCGGTGGCATACATCAACCACCAAGGAGGGACGCGCAGTCGGCAAGCCTTCCAGGAAGTCCGGCGAATCCTCATGTGGGTGGAGGACACAGCATCCACCATATCCGCAGTTCACATCCCGGGCGTAGAAAACTGGGAAGCAGACTTCCTCAGTCGCCAGGGTATGGACGCAGGGGAATGGTCCCTTCACCCGGACGTGTTTCAGGAAATCTGTCGCCGCTGGGGGGTGCCGGACGTCGACCTAATGGCGTCTCGGCACAACAACAAGGTCCCGGCATTTATGGCACGATCGCGCGATCACAGAGCTCTGGCGGCAGACGCCTTAGTGCAAGATTGGTCGCAGTTCCGGCTCACATATGTGTTTCCACCTCTGGCACTCTTGCCCAGAGTACTGCGCAAAAAATCAGATCCGATTGCAGCCGCGTCATACTCGTCGCCCCAGACTGGCCGAGGAGATCGTGGTACCCGGATCTGTGGCATCTCACGGTCGGCCGACCGTGGTCACTACCAGGCTGGCCAGACTTACTGTCCCAAGGGCCGTTTTTCCATCGGAATTCTGCGGCCCTGAACCTGACTGTGTGGCCATTGAGTCCTGGATCCTAGCGTCTTCAGGATTATCCCAAGGGGTCGTTGCCACCATGAAACAGGCTAGGAAGTCCACCTCTGCTAAGATCTACCACAGAACGTGGAAGATTTTCTTAACCTGGTGCTCGGCTCAGGGAGTGTCTCCCTGGCCATTTGCATTGCCTACTTTTCTTTCCTTCCTGCAATCGGGGTTAGAAAAGGGCTTGTCGCTCGGCTTCCTTGAGGGGGAAGTCTCGGCACTATCCGTGTTTTTTCAGAAGCGTCTAGCACGTCTTTCTAAGGTGCGCACGTTCCTACAGGGGGTCTGTCATATCGTACCCCCGTACAAGCGGCCGTTAGATCCATGGGATCTCAACAGGGTATTAGTTGCTCTCCAGAAGCCGCCTTTCGAGCCTCTGAAGGAAGTTTCCTTTCTCGCCTGTCACAGAAGGTGGCGTTTCTCGTTGCGATCACATCGCTTCGGCGAGTGTCTGAGCTGGCAGCTCTGTCATCCAAGGCTCCCTTCCTGGTGTTCCACCAGGACAAGGTAGTGCTGCGCCCCATTCCGGAGTTTCTCCCTAAGGTCGTATCCTCATTTCATCTTAATCAGGATATATCCTTGCCTTCCTTTTGTCCTCATCCGATTCACCGGTATGAAAAGGACTTACGTTTGTTAGATCTGGTGAGAGCACTCAGACTCTACATTTCCCGCACGGCGCCCATGCGCCGTTCCGATGCACTTTTTGTCCTTGTCGCTGGTCCGCGCAAGGGGTTGCAGGCTTCTAAAGCCACCCTGGCTCGATGGATCAAAGAACCAATTCTAGAGGCCTACCGTTCTGCGGGGCTTCCGGTTCCTTCAGGGCTAAAAGCCCACTCAACCAGAGCCGTGGGTGCGTCCTGGGCATTACGACACCAGGCTTCGGCTCAACAAGTGTACCAGGCAGCTACCTGGTCCAGTCTGCACACTTTCACCAAGCATTATCAGGTGCATACCTATGCTTCGGCGGATGCCAGCTTAGGTAGAAGAGTCCTGCAGGCGGCAGTGACACCCCCGTAGGGGAGGGCTGTTTGGCAGCCCTAACATGAGGTATTTCTTTACCCACCCAGGGACAGCTTTTGGACGTCCCAATCGTCTGGGTCTCCCAATAGAGCGCTGAAGAAGAAGGGAATTTTGTTACTTACCGTAAATTCCTTTTCTTCTAGCTCTTATTGGGAGACCCAGCACCCGCCCTGTTGTCCTTCGGGATGTTTTTGTTGTTTGCGGGTACACATGTTGTTCATGTTGAACGGTTTTTCAGTTCTCCGATGTTACTCGGAGTTAATTTGTTTAAACCAGTTATTGGCTTTCCTCCTTCTTGCTTTGGCACTAAAACTGGAGAACCCGTGATACCACGGGGGGGTATAGCCAGAAGGGGAGGGGCCTTGCACTTTTTAGTGTAGTGCTTTGTGTGGCCTCCGGAGGCAGTAGCTATACCCCAATCGTCTGGGTCTCCCAATAAGAGCTAGAAGAAAAGGAATTTACGGTAAGTAACAAAATTCCCTTCTTTCTGTGTGTTGCTTTTTTTTATCTTTACTAGAAATTCATGGTGGCCATCTATATATATAATTGCCTTATTCTGTCTGTCTGTCTGTCTATCTGTCTGTCTGTCTGTCATGCTCCGAAATTGTGTCCTTACGGTGACACAAAGCTGATTGGCCGCTGGGCTCGCCATGGCCCCGCCCCCCCACACGGATTGGCCTCTCGCCCCGGCTCTCTGCAGGCCCCGCCCCCTCACGCAATGCACGCTCGCTGTGGCCCAACTGACACGGGGCTCCGATTCCCAGGTGAGTACACACACATCAGATCACACTCACTCTCACACTCACTCTCACACATCACATCCACACACTCACAACATGCTGGGATATCGCTTGCTTCTACACCGGCTCCGTCAGGATCCCGGCAGCGCCACACATAACCTTGCGATGCTGGGATCTTAACGGAGGCCGTGAAAGCTGGTAACCATTATACACATCGGGTAACTAAGGTCCCTTAGTTACCCGATGTGTATCATAGTTACCAGTGTACACCGGCTCACACTCACATCACATCGCATCCACACATCAAGGTCCTGCAGCTGCAGAACATACATAACATAACAGCACACACACACACACACACACACACACAAATCAGATCACACTCACTCACATACACACATCACATCGCATCCACATACTCACAACATCCTGGGATATCGCTTGCTTCTCGGCGGCGATATTGTGCTGTGAGCTTCCAGGACCTGACGGAGGATCACATGGCCAGAAGCATGTGATATCCCCGGATGTTGTGAGTATCAGCGCGTATGTGCAATATCGTCAGTGTCTGTGTGTGTGAGTGTATGCGATCGGGTGTGTGTGAGTGTATGCGATCGGGTGTGTGTGTGAGTGTATGCGATCGGGTGTGTGTGTGAGTGTATGCGATCGGGTGTGTGTGTGAGTGTATGCGATCGGGTGTGTGTGTGAGTGGATGCGATCGGTTGTGTGTGTGAGTGGATGCGATCGGTTGTGTGTGTGAGTGGATGCGATCGGTTGTGTGGGTGAGTGGATGCGATCGGTTGTGTGGGTGAGTGGATGCGATCGGGTGTGGGTGAGTGTCGGCAGAGGAGCACGGCGTGCTGGAGGAGGCTGGGAGCAGAGAGGCTGATCTTGGGGAAGGCTGGGAGGGGGGGGCTGATGCTGAGGGAGGCTGGAAGGAGAGAGGCTGAGCAAACGTGCTCCATCCGCCATACTGCGCACTCCCCATCGTGCTGCATCCCCCATGCTGCGCACTCCCAAACGTGGTCCATCCGCCATGCTGCGCACTCCCAAACGTGGTCCATCCGCCATGCTGCGCACTCCCAAACGTGGTCCATCCGCCATGCTGCGCACTCCCAAACGTGCTCCATCCGCCATGCTGCGCACTCCCAAACGTGCTCCATCCGCCATACTGCGCACTCCCCATCGTGCACCATCCGGCATGCTGCGCACTCCTAAGCGGATGGAGCATGATAGGGGGTGCGCAGCATGGCGGATGGAGCACGTTTGGGAGTGCGCAGCATGGCGGATGGAGCACGTTTGGGAGTGCGCAGCATGACGGATGGAGCACGTTTGGGAGTGCGCAGCATGACGGATGGAGCATGTTTGGGAGTGCGCAGCATGCCGGATGGTGCACGATGGGGAGTGCGCAGTATGGCGGATGGAGCACGTTTGGGAGTGCGCAGTATGGCGGTTGGAGCACGGAGCACGATGGGAGGTGCACACCTCCCCCCAACACACACACACACGCGCACTGCACAACACACACACACTAGGAATCACAAACAACGCCCTACACAGACACCCACACACACAGACAACGCTGCACACACAAATATACGCACATACTGCACAACACACACATTGCTCAAAACATACCTCCCCCCAAAACACACCACACCCACACAAACCGCACAACACACACACACACACAACGCTACAGACACACAGCGCTCCACAAACAACGCAACACACGCAACACACATACAACACCGCTCTCACCCCCCGCGACACTCAGAACATGTACAGCGCCCTACACAAACACTTGGTAACTACACACAACAACATCTATATATATAACAAAAATCATACATGAACTACACAATACGTAAATTCTAGAATACCCGATGCGTAGAATCGGGCCACCTTCTAGTGTCTAATATTGGCGTGACACCATGAATTTCGGGCTTAGGGCCAGCTATACAGCTATCCCTAACCCCATTATTACCCAGCGAGCCACCCAGCATAAGGGCAGCTGGAAGAGTTGGATACAGCGCCAGAAGATGGCGCTTCTATGAAAGCGCCATTTTCTGGGGTGGCTGCGGGACTGCAATTCACAGCGGGGGTGCCCAGAAAGCATGGGCACCCTGCACTGTGGATTCCAATCCCCAACTGCCTAGTTGTACCCGGCTGGACTCAAAAATTGGGCGAAGCTCACGTCATTTTTTTTTTAAAATTATTTCATGAAATTCATGAAATAATTAAAAAAAAAAAGGGGCTTCCCTATATTTTTGGTTCCCAGCCGGGTACAAATAGGCAGCTGGGGGTTGGGGGCAGCCCGTACCTGCCTGCTGTACCTGGCTAGCATACAAAAAAATGGCGAAGCCCACGTCATTTTTTTTGTTTGGGGGGGGCAAAGAAATCCCGCATACAGTCCTGGAAGGAGGATGCTGAGCCTTGTAGTTCGACAGCTGCTGTCTGCTCTCCTGCATACACTATTGGATGGAGGATGCTGAGCCTTGTAGTTCGACTGCTGCTGTCTGCTCTCCTGCATACACTATTGGATGGAGGATGCTGAGCCTTGTAGGTCTGCTCCCCCTGACTCTCCCTCAAGCATACAGTCCTGGATGGAGCATGCTGAGCCTTGTAGTTCTGCAGCTGCTGTCTGCTCTCCTGCATACACTATTGGATGGAGGATGCTGAGCCTTGTAGGTCTGCTCCCCCTGACTCTCCCTCAAGCATACAGTCCTGGATGGAGCATGCTGAGCCTTGTAGTTCTGCAGCTGCTGTCTGCTCTCCTGCATACACTATTGGATGGAGTATGCTGAGCCTTGTAGTTCTGCAGCTGTCTGCTCTTCTGCATACACTAGTGGAGAATGAAGAACACATTGAAGAAGGAAATGACATCAGACCTTTTTTTTTTGTTCACTGATAAAAAACGCATAAAGACGCAGTGGCAAAAACGCAGCAAAACGCAGCAAAAAAACGCACCAAATCACGGCAAAACGCGTGCGTTTTTTGCCGCGGGTGCGTTTTTGTGCAGTTTTTGCCGCAAAAAACGCACAAAAACGCAGCGTCAAAAAAACGCAGTGTGTGAACCTAGCCTAAGGACGAGTCTTCCACCTCTTCTGAGGAGCGATTGTCAGGGTGCGTGCCCAGGATGAGTGTTAGCAGCGTTTTGGATGATCCGTGATTTCGCTGCGTTGTACAGTACAAGCATGGTGGATGGATCTATAGAAATCTCCGGCCACTCTGCTTCTTCTAAACGCTGTGTAAACTGACCTGTGGTTCGGCTTCTTACATCAATTTCTCTTCCGGAGACGCACGAGTCTCTAGCACATGGAACGCATTGACAAGACATTGTGTCCAGGACATCACATCAGCCCAATAGAGTGCACGCACCCACGGTCACCATCAAAGGCAACAAAAGTGTGTATGCCCCCAACAATTAGGAATTTGGGCCTGCCAGCCTTCATCACCATCAACCATTACAGTTTGCTACTGTGGACGTCTACGTTTTTCTCCAGTTTGGGTCACCGCTCCTTCTATAAGACGCCGTTACGTATTAATGGCTGGTCAGGCATTAGGGCTACATTGTCTGCTGACTCTGTTCACACCTTCACTAACTCCTACAAGATATTCCCAATCTAAGTCGTTCGAGAGGTAAAAAAAAAAAAAAAAATTATATAAACTCAAAGCAATGCATTTTGCTATCACACCGACATCTTCATCAGGGAATATGACTAGTGATGGCGAGATCGGATGGTGATGTTATCCGGACGTATTGCTGGGCAGCCCGTTCAGAACACGCAGATTGTACGATTGTACCAGTAACCTGAGCGTGTGCTGCAGATTTTTCCAGTCCGGCCGGCTAGTCCTGCGTGTGCCAATGAATCGTATCATGCAGGCTTATCCGTATGCTCTGACACCCCTCAGTCGTACACAACACGAATTGTAAGACTCTCACGCACGCGAGATACTTCATGGGTCAGCGTATGCTTCGTTTCCTCGTGGCGCTGCCTGCGCTGCTACAATCACATTGTACAATTAGTGACGTCAATGACAGAAGGATTAATACGAATGTGGTGACACAAGATACTGGATTCCTGTTCTGAACGTGCATAATTGATACCAGCATCAGACGTCACATGCACAACACAATTGCTCTTTATTAGTTTCCTTAAATAAAAGGTATAAAGTGTTTCTTGTTTACTACAAGTTTTATCACAGATGTAGAAAAGTTATGAACAATTGTACAAAGTTACAATTGGCTCCTGCCCGCCGGCAATGCTAGCACTTCGTGTAAAGCTATGTGGACGTTCTGCAGCATCTCGCTCAGGAATCAGAAAGTTCTGTCCAGAGGGTGAGAACACGTGTACGAGCGGCTCTCTAGCACGTGTTTTGCAATTTTCTTAATGCTATCATCTTGATTTTCTGGACAATCTGAATAAAAAAGAAAGAAGACACAAGATTAAACAGGGTGGAAATGATTAACAAAAGGGGTGAGCTACTAAAGTCAGCAAGACAAAGCATTAAGGACGGCAAGAGAAGCTAAGACATACCGAGGGCTCGCCGCCTGGATTTACTGTCAAAAAGTTCCAAGTCTTGAGACTTACAGTAGGGCCAACATTTTCTCACAAGTGGGCAGAATTTGTAAGAAGCAGACATGGCCTCGCATGGCCCCATGAATCTGCTATAATTTAAAGGGAATCTGTCAGTCAGCTCAATCCCCCCCTAAACCAAGCATATGGGCAGCAGGGCGTAGGAAGCTGAATACAATGACACCAACATATCTGTGGTCCAATATCTTATTCCAGAGAAATCCACATTTTTTTGTAAACAAGCTGTTCAGATCTATGGGCGGGGCACTGATCTCCCTGAGACTCCGCCTCCAGAGATTACTGTAAGTGACAAGGGGGCGTCACCAGTGAGAGACCTATAGCTGAGGACAGCGGACGATCAGAGGTCATGTTTTTTCCCTTTATTCCGTTACTGTCCGGCCCTTGGGTCATGGAGCCGCGGTCATAATAGTAAATGTCTTCTGTGTTGTCGGCAGCGCGACCTCACAAGGAGAGCGAGAGATCCCTGCAAGCGTCATATTTATCAGGATAAGACCCTACTGCGCTTTATGTTTCCATAGTGTTGTGATCGTCACTTTCTGGCCGCAGGCGGTCGCGTCCTTAGCTCCTTTTTTCCTGCAGCGGTTATACATGAAAATCTCCCATAATGTGACATTTATCTGAGGCTTCAGCTCTTACATTTTCCCAGCTGAGCCATCATGTAGCAGTTCTTGAAATAAGCCTCCGAGCAGAAGATATTTGCGATCAGCACCTATAGCAGAAAGAAACTAAATATTAACAGTCGCATGGTGCAGAAACAATACAACTTAGCTCTGTATCAGCTACGAAGCCATTAACCCCTTCACCACAGGGCAATTTTCTGTTTTATCTACCCTTCTAAAAACCAGAGCTTTTATATTATATTTTTCCATCAGTATAATAATATGATATTATGTACTCACCTATGTAGCACCATATTTCCCCAGCGCTTTACAGGCGTGATTATCGCTGTCCCCATTGGGGCTCTACATTCTTTCAAGACAATAAAAGAATATCTGGGATATCGGGCTATTTCAGTGTCTATAGACTCCTAACAGAGGCTCCTTTTTGAATCTACATTCTTTGGTGTTTGCGAGGAAACTGGAGAACCCAGAGGAAACCCACAAACACGGGGAGAACATACAAATTCCACTGAGCCACCATACCGTGGTAACCACTGAGCCGCCTTGATCTCCGATCCACCCGCGCATGTAGGCTGCACGTAGGTTGATCAGATCAGCTACCATGTGCGAGGAATAATGCGGGCTCGCCACACAGTAATCAATTTCTACATCTATTGTACATATAAATAGAGAGACAATAACCAGCAATAGAGGGGGATCCTAGCAATGAACCCCAATGGACCAGCTGCCAACGTTTGTTGGACTTGACGCCAATCTTTACTTAGTAATGGTTCATTGCAGGAGAAATGGCCTCATCCCATCTGTGTAAAAACTGGAATAAAAAATGGAGCCGTGTTCCAAAATTTGCAAGAAAAAAAAAAAAAAAAGTGCTGAAACATAGAAAAACCATAACCCCATATAGAGTGGGACAGCGCAGCGGACACCTACTTCATGGTCATGGTTGCGCAGGCCAATACTGATGGAGCGACTCGCTCTGGATATCACCGCTGTCATGGCGTATAGATTGATAAGAATATCTGCCACTCGCTTCAGTGCGAGCTGCTCATCCACGATTGTCTGGAAAAACACAGAATTAGCGATAATGGAAATCAAATTCTTCATTGAAAATAATTCTTAGTAAACCATCAATTAGGTAGAAGATTGTGCAGAACCTGATCTCTATAGGAAATACAATAATGGTGGTGCCATGAACTAAATGGGTATGCCTCACAAAAAAATAGTAGATATGTGCAGTATCCTTAGGATAAAGGACTAGTGATGGGCGGGCCCGGAATGTAAAAGTCCAGATCCGAGTGGTTTCAAAAGTATCTGGGTAATACAAAAAAATAAAAAGGAGAAATAAAGAAAAAAAAAATATATATATAAATAAATAATAACGCAAGCAGCACTATACATACCGAGCCTCCGACGCGGCTGTAACTCCTCCCGTGGCCGTCCATTCACTTCTGGGGCCACACATTAGGCTCATGCATATGCCCAATGGCGTCTGTGATTGGTTGCAGTCAGACGCACCCCCAAGTCCGATGTTATCCACTCAAGGTCGCACAACGATTACAGATACATTACCGAAGCCACAGTGCGCGATCATGGAACATGACTGAACACCGAGGTTCAGGCAGAGACTGAGCCATGATGACGTCACTCAGGCTAGTTGCGGTTACAGCTGGATGTTCCCACGGTGTTTACTAATCTGTAAGTGAAAGTAAATTAACAATGGGGGGGGGAGTCTCAGATGCCTCCCATTACTAATCTAGGGCTTAGTGGCAGCTGTAGGCTGGTATTAACTCTCTTTTCCCTGATTGCCCTGGTGCGGTGGCAATCGGGAAGAGCCTGGTAAAGCGCCGGGCTTCTCACATCATATGGATAAGACAATCCCAGGCGGCTGCAAGCTGCTTTTAGGCTGGGGTGCCTGATAACCAGTAGTATCCCCAGTCTGAGAATACCAGCCCCTAGCTGTTGGGCTTCTTCACGGCTGGGCATCAAAATTAGGGGGACCGCAAGTCTGTTTTTTAAAATTAATTAAAAAATTAAAAGTAAAAAAAAAAAAGCCGCATGCAGTGCCTCTTATTTTGATACACAGCCAAGATAAGTGCACAGCTGGAGGCTGCAGCCTATAGCCGTGGCTTTATCTGTGCTAGGTAACATAATACATAATACACCAATTTTTGTATTTATATATTTTCACTGTACGACAGATGCACATATCTGTGATTGGTCAGGCATGCTGTCAGACAGGCTGGCTGCAACCAATCACAGACAGCAGTGGACCGGGAAAGCAGTGCATATGCATGAGCCTAACGAGCGGCCTCGGAAGTGAATGAGTGGCTGTGGGAGCAAAGTACAGCCACGACGGAGCCTCCCTAAGTATAGTACGCTTGCGCCTATCCCTTCTACCACCAGTTTTACTTACCAGATTCTGGTCCCCATAGACTTATATGGGAATCGGCATCCGGCCAGATATCCGGGATCAATTGCGGGCCGAAACTGGTTTGTTTTTTTTAAAGACCGGTTAGTCTTGACGATTCTGAATATCTGTGAATTTGCCCATGACTATAAAGGACACTTGGGATCAGACCACTGGGACCACCAAAAATTCTAAGAATGGGGTCTGCAGCCCTGTTTTGAATTCAGCGGAGATGAACTTGCTTGACCTCCACTTGATTTAATTGTGTATGGGACTGCTGGAAACAGCCAAGCACAGTCATCCGCAGTCCCACAGACAATATATAGAGTGAAGGCCGAGCATGTCCACTGTCGCTTTAATGGCTGCTGAGCTCTGTTCTCGGGGTTTCCGAGCCCCCATCTTGGGATCGCTGAGTGTTCTTAGGATGTGTAAGTTACCTCCTATCCTTTAGGTGATAACACTTTAAGAAGAATTACATGGCACTACAATAGTTAGTCTTAGGCTATGTGCGCACTTTGCGTCGTCCTAGTTGCAGTTCTAAACGCATCCTCTCGCAGAAATTGCTTTTGGCAAAGTTGCTTTTGACCACAGAATCGCGGTAAATACGCATGCGTTTTAGCGCTTTTTACATGCTTTTCCATTGCGTTTAGACAGATGTGTTTTGAACATAAAGACACTGCTAAATAAAGTTTAAACAGTCAAACGAAGGGAATTTTGTTACTTACCGTAAATTCCTTTTCTTCTAGCTCTTATTGGGAGACCCAGACGATTGGGTGTATAGCACTGCCTCCGGAGGCCACACAAAGCAATTACACTAAAAAGTGTAAGGCCCCTCCCCTTCTGGCTATACACCCCCCGTGGGATCACTGGCTCACCAGTTTTAGTGCAAAAGCAAGAAGGAGGAAAGCCAATAACTGGTTTAAACAAATTCTCTCCGAGTAACATCGGAGAACTGAAAACCGTTCAACATGAACAACATGTGTACCCGCAAACAACCAAAAATCCCGAAGGACAACAGGGCAGGTGCTGGGTCTCCCAATAAGAGCTAGAAGAAAAGGAATTTACGGTAAGTAACAAAATTCCCTTCTTCTTCGGCGCTCTATTGGGAGACCCAGACGATTGGGACGTCCAAAAGCTGTCCCTGGGTGGGTAAAGAAATACCTCATGTTAGAGCTGCAAGACAGCCCTCCCCTACGGGGAGGCAACTGCCGCCTGCAGGACTCTTCTACCTAGGCTGGCGTCCGCCGAAGCATAGGTATGCACCTGATAATGTTTGGTGAAAGTGTGCAGACTCGACCAGGTAGCTGCCTGGCACACCTGTTGAGCCGTAGCCTGGTGTCGCAATGCCCAGGATGCACCCACGGCTCTGGTAGAATGGGCCTTCAGCCCTGATGGAACCGGAAGCCCAGCAGAACGGTAGGCTTCAAGAATTGGTTCTTTGATCCATCGAGCCAGGGTGGCTTTAGAAGCCTGCGACCCTTTGCGCTTACCAGCGACAAGGACAAAGAGTGCATCCGAACGGCGCAAGGGCGCCGTGCGGGAAATGTAGATTCTGAGTGCTCTCACCAGATCTAACAAATGTAAATCCTTCTCATACCGATGAACTGCATGAGGACAAAACGAAGGCAAAGAGATATCCTGATTAAGGTGAAAAGAGGATACCACCTTCGGGAGAAACTCCTGAATGGGGCGCAGCACAACCTTGTCCTGGTGGAAGACCAGGAAGGGAGCCTTGGATGATAGTGCTGCCAGCTCAGACACTCTCCGAAGAGATGTGATCGCTACCAGAAAAACCACTTTCTGTGATAGTCTAGAAAGTGAAACCTCCCTCAGGGGCTCGAAGGGCGGCTTCTGGAGGGCAACTAGTACCCTGTTCAGATCTCATGGATCTAACGGCCGCTTGTACGGGGGTACGATATGGCAAACCCCCTGTAGGAACGTGCGCACCTTAGAAAGGCGTGCCAAGCGCCTCTGAAAAAAGACGGATAGCGCCGAGACCTGACCTTTAAGGGAGCCGAGCGACAAACCTTTTTCTAACCCAGATTGCAGGAAAGAAAGAAAGGTAGGCAATGCAAATGGCCAGGGAGACACTCCCTGAGCAGAGCACCAGGATAAGAATATCCTCCACGTTCTGTGGTAGATCTTAGCGGACGTGGGCTTCCTAGCCTGTCTCATGGTGGCAACGACCCCTTGGGACAATCCTGAAGACGCTAGGAGCCAGGACTCAATGGCCACACAGTCAGGTTCAGGGCCGCAGAATTCCGATGGAAAAACGGCCCTTGGGACAGTAAGTCTGGTCGGTCTGGGAGTGCCCACGGTTGGCCGACCGTGAGCTGCCACAGATCCGGATACCACGCCCTCCTCGGCCAGTCTGGGGCGACAAGTATGACGCGGCTGCAATCGGATCTGATCTTGCGTAGCACTCTGGGCAAGAGTGCCAGAGGTGGAAACACATAAGGGAGCCGGAACTGCGACCAATCTTGCACTAGGGCGTCTGCCGCCAGCGCTCTTTGATCGCGAGACCGTGCCATGAAGGTTGGGACCTTGTTGTCGTGCCGTGACGCCATTAGGTCGACGTCCGGCACCCCCCAGCGGCGACAGATTTCCTGAAACACGTCTGGGTGAAGGGACCATTCCCCTGCGTCCATGCCCTGGCGACTGAGGAAGTCTGCTTCCCAGTTTTCTACGCCGGGGATGTGAACTGCGGATATGGTGGAGGCTGTGGCTTCCACCCACATCAGAATCCGCCGGACTTCCTGGAAGGCTTGCCGACTGCGTGTCCCCCCTTGGTGGTTGATGTATGCCACCGCTGTGGAGTTGTCCGACTGAATTCGGATCTGCCTTCCTTCCAGCCACTGCTGGAAGTCTAGTAGGGCAAGATACACTGCTCTGATTTCCAGAACATTGATCTGAAGGGTGGACTCCTGCTGAGTCCACGCACCCTGAGCCCTGTGGTGGAGAAAGACTGCTCCCCACCCTGACAGACTCGCGTCTGTCGTGACCACCGCCCAAGACGGTGGTAGGAAGGATCTTCCCTGCGATAATGAGGTGGGAAGAAGCCACCACTGCAGAGAGTCTTTGGCCGTCTGGGAAAGGGAGACTTTCCTGTCCAGGGATGTTGACTTCCCGTCCCATTGGCGGAGAATGTCCCATTGAAGTGGACGCAGATGAAACTGCGCAAACGGGACCGCCTCTATTGCCGCCACCATCTTCCCGAGGAAGTGCATGAGGCGCCTTAAGGAGTGCGACTGACTTTGAAGGAGAGCCTGCACCCCCGTTTGTAGAGACCGCTGCTTGTTCAGCGGAAGCTTCACTATCGCTGAGAGAGTATGAAACTCCATGCCAAGATACGTTAGTGATTGGGTCGGTGACAGATTTGACTTCGGGAAGTTGATGATCCACCCGAACGCCTGGAGAGTCTCCAGTGCAAAATTCAGGCTGAGTTGGCATGCCTCTTGAGAGGGTGCCTTGACCAGTAGATCGTCCAAGTAAGGGATCACAGAGTGTCCGTGAGAGTGCAAGACTGCTACCACTGCCGCCATGATCTTGGTGAACACCCGAGGGGCTGTCGCCAGACCAAATGGCAGAGCTACGAACTGAAGATGGTCGTCTCCTATCACGAAGCGTAGAAAGCGTTGGTGCTCTGTAGCAATCGGCACGTGGAGATAAGCATCTTTGATGTCTATTGATGCTAGGAAATCTCCTTGAGACATTGAGGCAATGACTGAGCGGAGGGATTCCATCCGGAACCGCCTGGCGCTCACATGCTTGTTGAGCAGTTTTAGGTCCAGAACAGGACGGAAGGAGCCGTCCTTTTTTGGAACCACAAAAAGATTGGAGTAAAATCCTCGCCCCCGTTCCCGAGGGGGGACAGGGACCACGACTCCTTCTTCTCTTAGAGAGTCCACCGCCTGCAGCAGGGCATCTGCTCGGTTGGGGTGTGGGGAGGTTCTGAAGAACCGGAGTGGAGGCCGAGAACTGAACTCGATTCTGTACCCGTGAGACAAAATGTCTGTTACCCACCGGTCTTTGACCTGTGACAGCCAAATGTCGCAAAAGCGGGAGAGCCTGCCACCGACCGAGGATGCGGAGGGAGGAGGCCGAAAGTCATGAGGTAGCCGCTTTGGAAGCGGTTCCTCCATTTGCTTTCCTGGGGCGTGAGTGAGCCCGCCAGGAATCTGAGCTCCCTTGTTCTTTCTGAGTCCTTTTGGACGAGGAGAATTGGGCCTTGCCCGAGCCTCGAAAGGACCGAAACCTCGACTGCCACTTTTTCTGTTGAGGTTTACTTGCTCTGGGCTGTGGTAAGGAAGAGTCCTTACCCTTGGACTGTTTTATGATTTCAGCCAATGGCTCACCAAACAGTCTGTCTCTAGATAATGGCAAGCTGGTTAAGCATTTTTTGGAACCAGCATCTGCTTTCCAGTCCTTTAACCACAAGGCTCTGCGCAAAACCACAGAATTGGCGGACGCCATAGCGGTACGGCTCGTAGATTCTAGGACCGCATTGATAGCATAGGTCGCAAACGCAGACATTTGCGAAGTTAGGGACGCCACTTGCGGCACTGCTGGATGTATGATAGCATCCACCTGTGCTAAACCAGCTGAAATAGCTTGGAGTGCCCACACGGCCGCGAATGCTGGAGCAAACGACGCGCCGATAGCTTCATAGACAGACTTCAACCAAAGGTCCATCTGTCTGTCGTTGGCATCTTTAAGTGAAGCGCCATCCTCTACTGCGACTATGGATCTAGCCGCAAGCTTGGAAATTGGGGGATCCACCTTTGGACACTGGGTCCAGCGTTTGGCCACCTCAGAGGGAAAAGGATAACGGGTATCCTTAGAACGTTTAGAGAAACGCTTGTCTGGATGAGCGTCGTGTTTCTGGATGGATTCTCTGAAGTCAGAGTGGTCCAAAAAAGCACTTAATTTACGCTTGGGATACAGGAAATGGAACTTCTCCTGCTGTGCAGCTGCCTCCTCTGCAGAAGGGGCTGGGGGAGAAATATCCAACAGTCTATTAATTGCCGATATAAGGTCATTAACCATGGCGTCACCATCAGGGGCATCCAGATTGAGAGGGGCCTCAGGATTAGAATCCTGATCCCCGTCCTCAGTCTCATCACAGAGAGACTCTTCTAGTTGAGACCCTGAGCAGTGTGATGACGTGGAGGGTCTTTCCCAGCGAGCTCGCTTAGGCTGCCTGGGACTGTCATCTGAGTCAGAGACTTCAGCCTGTGATGCTTGAGACCCCCTTGGAGCACGGATTAGTTCCAACTGAGGGGGACCGGAGAGCATAGACACAGCAGTGTCCATGGTCTGAGTAACTGGCCTGGCCTGCAAGGTCTCCAGGATTTTTGTCATAGTCACAGACATTTTATCAGCAAAAACTGCAAAGTCTGTCCCCGTCACCGGGGCAGGGTTCACAGGCGTCTCTGCCTGGGCTATCACCACAATAGGCTCTGGCTGACGAAGTGCCACTGGGACTGAACATTGCACACAATGAGAGTCGTTGGAGCCTGCTGGTAGATTAGCCCCACATGCAGTACAAACAGTGTACACAGCCCGTGCCCTGGCACCTTTGCGTTTTGCAGAAGACATGTTGCTGCTTCCTCAGAAAAGTACAGGGTGTCCAGCCAAGAAGCGACCTTACAGTGCAACTATATATATATATATATATATATATATATATATATATATATATGGTACCAAGAAAAAAGTACCCTAATATAACACTGAGGCACTAGTGGGGCCAGCACTAAGTGCTGCTTACCGCCCGCTTAGGAGCGGTGTGTGGGCGCCGAAATCCCTTTAGTCTGGGTCTCCCAGAGCCTGCTGCCTCTCCCCAGCCAGACCGCATGTGTAATGGCTGCCGGCGTCCTTGTGGAGAGGGGGGGCGGGCCCTGGGCGTATACAGACGCAGAGCGGGAAGCCTGCTTCCCACTGTGCCTAGTGAGAGGGCTGGAGCATGTAAATAAAGCTCCAGCCCTCGGCGCTGCCTATTGAGCAGCGTCTCTCCCCTACCCTGATTGACAGGGTGGGGGCGGGAACGAAGCGGCGCTAGGCCGCAGAAGCCGGGGGCTAAATTTAGAAGCGCCGCCGCCGTAAAAGCGCGGTCGGCGCAAAGTCCCCGGCGCACCACAAGTCGCAGCTGCGCCGCCGCTCCAGGAGCGGTCGGCGCAGTAGTTCCCAACATGTAACGTCACTCAGCAAAGCTGCAGTGACCTAACCCCAGCGCACAGCGCTACTGTCCCCGGCGCACTATAACGCTCAGCAAGCCCTGAGAGTGTCCGTGCCTGCCGGGGACACAGAGTACCTGAAAGTTGCAGGGCCTTGTCCCTGAACGGCACTCCCGCTCCAAATCCAGCAGGTTCTCTGGGTCTGTGGATGGAGCCCGGCCCCAGGGCTTGGGGGCCGGTAAGATCCCACTTCCACAGAGCCCTCCAGGGGATGTGGAAGGAAAGCAGCATGTGGGCTCCAGCCTCTGTACCAGCAATAGGTACCTCAACCTTACAAGCACCACCGCGGGTGAGAAGGGAGCATGCTGGGGGCCCTAGTATGGGCCCTCTTTTCTTCCATCCGATATAGCCAGCAGCTACTGCTGACTACAAACAGTGGAGCTATGCGTGGATGTCTGACCTCCTTCGCACAAAGCAGAAAACTGGTGAGCCAGTGATCCCACTGGGGGTGTATAGCCAGAAGGGGAGGGGCCTTACACTTTTTAGTGTAATTGCTTTGTGTGGCCTCCGGAGGCAGTGCTATACACCCAATCGTCTGGGTCTCCCAATAGAGCGCCGAAGAAAAACACATAATTATTGAAATCTTAACGAAAATAGTTATATTTCATATAAATATAGCGGTTTTATACTATTTATGGCTAAAATAGCAATTAATATTTTTCAATAATTTGTCGGACTATGTGTGTGTGTAAAGGGACATATCATTCCATTATTCTGAGGTCATAAACGCATGATTTCTCCAGCTAAAAAGCAGGTAAAACGCTGGAATTTTGATGTTTGTTGCTTTTTACAACTTCTCATTGACTTCAATGTTAGCAAAACGCAGCCCAAATGGCAAAAACAATTACATGCTGCTTCTTTGAACGCGGAGTTTTTGCCCAAAATTATGTAAATTAAACGGAGCGTTTTGAACTGCAAAGTGCGGACTAGAAATGCCCATTTCCCATAGACTTTGCTGGAAATCAAAACGCATGCATTATGGCATGAAAACGCTGCAGTTCAAAACGCAGCAGAAAAGCATGAAAAAAAGCAAAGTGCGGACACAGCCTTAGGCCTTAGTCAAATGTCAGTATTTGGTTAGTATTCCATCAGTAACTAATAGAGATGGATAATAGGGACTGTTCGTGTTCGGATTATTCGTAACAAATCCCAAAGTATTATTCCAGTATTCATCACAAGTAACGAGCCTAATGTGAGTCAGTGGTGACGAATACTGGACTAGTCCTCGATGTTTGGTAAGAACGATCCCAACACAAATACTATCCCCATCTCTAGTAATTCAGCCAAGTGAAAACTGCAGAGAAAACCATCTCTGAAAGATTCACAGCTTTGTTTTTCTTTGTTTTCGGACGACCCCAGAATCTAGTTTAGAAATATGGATGAGATACAGATCAAATACGGATGCAATACTGACACACTGATGTGTGAATAAGGCCTTAAACACCCAATAACCTGATAAAAAGTCAGATCAGTGTCCTCTATCAATCGTGAAAAATAGGAATAGGGAAAATTAACTACCTACCTTTCCAAACCGGTACAACAGACTTTCCACCGTGCTGCCAAAATAATACGTGTTCTCCTCCAGTTTATTTGCACTTTCCTGTACAATTCAATAAGTGAAAACCTGTTAATGAAATCTCAGAGTGTTCAGAGAAGAAATCACAGCATTTGTGAAGCGCCTGTTATTTTTGCTTCAGGCATCGAGATCCGCTGAGACAATCAGACAAGTCTGGGATCATCCACGGGTCTTCATAACCAGAATGGGACACGTGAGCGATCCCCACTGGATCAACGCAGAAACTCAACACCGGGCAGAACTGAGCTGTGCTGCCCGACCCCAGGCAGGATGGCGCACGGGAGGCAGAGTGGCGCGCGGGAGGCAGAGTGGCGCGCGGGAGGCAGAGTGGCGCGCGGGAGGCAGAGTGGCACGCGGGAGGCAGAGTGGCACGCGGGAGGCAGAGTGGCACGCGGGAGGCAGAGTGGCACGCGGGAGGCAGAGTGGCACGCGGGAGGCAGAATGGCGCACGGGAGGCAGAATGGCGCACGGGAGGCAGAATAGCACAAAGCATGAGCATTAAAGGAGGTCTGGAGCAACCATGCCTGACTGGGTCCCGTCAGTGTCCAGGTCAACGGCGCGACTCAGTGCTTGTAATAATGTTTCTAGCTCAATAACTATTTACAGTGTTTAAAATATGAAGAAAAAAAAAAACGATTCATGAGTTTATAAACGACACAAGAAAATAGAGGAAAAAGTTCCTAAAAAAAAATAATATTTTATATATTATATACCGTCCCCACTGTCAAAAAAAGAAATATTTAAATATATTTTTATTATATATATATATATATTATATATACACACACACACATATATACACACACATGTACACACACAGTGTAGGAAATAAGTATTGGATCCCTTGCTGATTTTGTAAGTTTCCCACTGACAAAGACGTGAACAGTCTTTAATTTTAAGGGTAGGTTAATGTTAACAGTGAGAGATAGAATATCCAAATTAAAATACAGAAAAGCACATTGTATAAATATATTCGCATTTTGCAGAAAGAAATAAGTATTTGATCCCCTCCCAACAATTAAGAGTTCTGGCTACAGACATTAGACGCTCCTAATCCCCTCGTTCCCTGCATTACAGACGGCTCTTACATTGTCCCCTGTATAAAGACTCCTGTCCACAGACTCCATTAATCAGACTCTAACCTCTACAACATGGGCGACCACAGAGCTTTCTAAGGATGTCAGGGACAAGACCATAGACCTGCACAAGGCTGGAATGGACAAGATGATAAGTAAGACGCTGGGTGAGAAGGAGAAACTGCTGGTGCAATAGTAAGAAAATGGAAGAAATACAAAATGAGTGTCAATTGCCATCGACCTGGGGCTCCGTGCAAAGTCTCACCTCGTGGGGTCTCCAGGATCATGAGGAAGGTGAGAGATCAGCCTAAAACTACACGGGGGTAACTTGTTAATGATCTCAAGGCAGCTGGGACCAGTGTCACCAAGAAAACCAGTGGTATCACATTATGCCGTAATGGCTTAAAATCCTGCAGTGCACGCAAAGTCCCACTGCTCAAGACGGCCCATGTGTAGCCAGCCCGTCTGAAGAAGGCCCATGTGCAGCCGGCCCGTCTGAAGAAGGCCCATGTGCAGCCGGCCCGTCTGAAGAAGGCCCATGTGCAGCCGGCCCATCTAAAGAAGGCCCATGTGCAGCCGGCCCGTCTGAAGAAGGCCCATGTGCAGCCGGCCCGTCTGAAGAAGGGCCATGTTCAGCCGGCCCGTCTGAAGAAGGCCCATGTGCAGCCGGCCCGTCTGAAGTTTGCAATGATCACCTGGATGATTCTGAGAGTGATTGGGAGAAGGTGTTGTGGTCAGAGGAGACAAAAATTCAGCTCTTTGGCCTTAAATCGCCGTGTTTGTAGGGGGAGAAATGCTGCCTATGACCCAAAGAATACCGTCCCCACTGTCAAGCATGGAGGGGGAAACATTATGTTTTGGGGGCGTCTCTCTGCTAAGGGCACATGACTACTTCTCCGCATCAATGGGACAATAGATGGAGCCATGTACCGTAAAATCCTGAGTGACAACCTCCTTCCCTCCGTCAGGACATGGAGATGTCATCTAGGTAACTGCTACAGAGGGACAGTTGAAGTGAGCAGTTCAGTTGAGGATTGGCAACAGGCAATTTAGGAGTTGTGCAAGGAAGTTTTCACATTGCGTTCTGATCTCCGTTCAGTGGTCCCATTGGGGCTTCCATCCGCAACATGTTTTGGGGGTTTTGAACGTATGTGTCTGACGGGGCCACTGACTATAATGATTGAGTCACCGTGTGCTCTACCGCGTACCATTCCGGGAGCATACGCTTCCTGGAGGCGGACACTCAGACGCAATCTACTACTGGTGGTGACTCCACCTGCACCATTATAGTCAATGGCCCCGTTGGTGCTTACGTTCTAAACCAGTTTTGTGAGGGGGGTTCGGAAAGAGGCCCTGACAGGACCACTGAATAAAGATCAGAACGCAATGTGAAAGGAGCCTTATAGGTCTGGACCCAGTGTTACACAGTGGTGGAGGGGTCCTTTGTCATCAAAAGGTTGCGCTCAGCTGTGGACACTGTAATCATCTCTAAGAGCGTCCCCTAGGAGGAAGACAAGCAAGTGGTGAGGTATAGGAGCCATAGTCACACACATGGACCAGAGCCCAGATATTGAGAATTAAGACATTGACCACGACTTCTGCCTTGGGCCACGTTACAATCCCGTTCTTTTAATAAATAGGTCACCCACTCCCACCCGATTGTAATCCATAGACTGAGGGTGACATGAGGATCTGGTGGTTTCTGCTAATCAATAAAGCTTCTCATACTTTGGCCACTCAGACACGTGAGATTGGAGAATGTTCCTCAATAAAAAAAAGACAACGTCACATATTGTTCTCGTGTCTTATTTTCTTCTACTTTTATCACTTATGTAAATGTCTGATGTAGTTTTAGGCTAAGTTTATGCAGAAATATGGACAATTCTCAGGGTTCACAAACTGTACAGCGCCACTGTAGGCTTATTGTACACAGTTATACTTGGTGATTTGTGTTCTTGCAGTGATGACACCGGTGAGAACGGTTCCTCAATCAAGATATCCTGAGTCATATTGCAAAGGATTGTCGAAAATCCACTTGTGACTTTTAGGATCGCTACTTCCAATAGGTGGCGCTGTGCTAGAGTTTGTCTCCTTTACTGGAGAGACAATTTGAATATTTCCCAGAGGGGCATTGCAGCTATAAGTCCCCTTACCTGGCAGCCAGACTGGCTTGCAAAGTCTCCTTAAGGAGAATAGTGTTCCCCCGTGGTCCCCACATAGCTTTCTCATGAGCCAGATCAGACACCCCCATACTTTGCACTGACGAGGGGCAAGCACCCCGAAACACCGTGTCTGCAAATTGGGATTCTGATCTGGCTTATATATCCTGAGTCATATTGCAAAGGATTGTCGAAAATCCACTTGTGACTTTTAGGATCGCTACTTCCAATAGGTGGCGCTGTGCTAGAGTTTGTCTCCTTTACTGGAGAGACAATTTGAATATTTCCCAGAGGGGCATTGCAGCTATAAGTCCCCTTACCTGGCAGCCAGACTGGCTTGCAAAGTCTCCTTAAGGAGAATAGTGTTCCCCCGTGGTCCCCACATAGCTTTCTCATGAGCCAGATCAGACACCCCCATACTTTGCACTGACGAGGGGCAAGCACCCCGAAACACCGTGTCTGCAAATTGGGATTCTGATCTGGCTTATATATCCTGAGTCATATTGCAAAGGATTGTCGAAAATCCACTTGTGACTTTTAGGATCGCTACTTCCAATAGGTGGCGCTGTGCTAGAGTTTGTCTCCTTTACTGGAGAGACAATTTGAATATTTCCCAGAGGGGCATTGCAGCTATAAGTCCCCTTACCTGGCAGCCAGACTGGCTTGCAAAGTCTCCTTAAGGAGAATAGTGTTCCCCCGTGGTCCCCACATAGCTTTCTCATGAGCCAGATCAGACACCCCCATACTTTGCACTGACGAGGGGCAAGCACCCCGAAACACCGTGTCTGCAAATTGGGATTCTGATCTGGCTTATATATCCTGAGTCATATTGCAAAGGATTGTCGAAAATCCACTTGTGACTTTTAGGATCGCTACTTCCAATAGGTGGCGCTGTGCTAGAGTTTGTCTCCTTTACTGGAGAGACAATTTGAATATTTCCCAGAGGGGCATTGCAGCTATAAGTCCCCTTACCTGGCAGCCAGACTGGCTTGCAAAGTCTCCTTAAGGAGAATAGTGTTCCCCCGTGGTCCCCACATAGCTTTCTCATGAGCCAGATCAGACACCCCCATACTTTGCACTGACGAGGGGCAAGCACCCCGAAACACCGTGTCTGCAAATTGGGATTCTGATCTGGCTTATATATCCTGAGTCATATTGCAAAGGATTGTCGAAAATCCACTTGTGACTTTTAGGATCGCTACTTCCAATAGGTGGCGCTGTGCTAGAGTTTGTCTCCTTTACTGGAGAGACAATTTGAATATTTCCCAGAGGGGCATTGCAGCTATAAGTCCCCTTACCTGGCAGCCAGACTGGCTTGCAAAGTCTCCTTAAGGAGAATAGTGTTCCCCCGTGGTCCCCACATAGCTTTCTCATGAGCCAGATCAGACACCCCCATACTTTGCACTGACGAGGGGCAAGCACCCCGAAACACCGTGTCTGCAAATTGGGATTCTGATCTGGCTTATATATCCTGAGTCATATTGCAAAGGATTGTCGAAAATCCACTTGTGACTTTTAGGATCGCTACTTCCAATAGGTGGCGCTGTGCTAGAGTTTGTCTCCTTTACTGGAGAGACAATTTGAATATTTCCCAGAGGGGCATTGCAGCTATAAGTCCCCTTACCTGGCAGCCAGACTGGCTTGCAAAGTCTCCTTAAGGAGAATAGTGTTCCCCCGTGGTCCCCACATAGCTTTCTCATGAGCCAGATCAGACACCCCCATACTTTGCACTGACGAGGGGCAAGCACCCCGAAACACCGTGTCTGCAAATTGGGATTCTGATCTGGCTTATATATCCTGAGTCATATTGCAAAGGATTGTCGAAAATCCACTTGTGACTTTTAGGATCGCTACTTCCAATAGGTGGCGCTGTGCTAGAGTTTGTCTCCTTTACTGGAGAGACAATTTCAATCAAGATAGACAGTCTGCGAGGCGATAAGCCCCCATCATCAAAACTTACAGCATTTTACAAATCACTTACTTCAAGGCTTGGGTGCACGACTCCATCTTTTCCAGTTAAACCTAAATTGATTTTCCTCCTGAAAGTGCTGCCTAATTTTTTACCGATAAGTTCCAAGGCCACGGAAAGGCTCCCCTTCCTCAGCTCCCTGAGAAAGAAGACTGTGGTGTTACACATTTTACAGCACAGCATGGACAAGCGCAGCATGGACGAGCGCGGCGTAAACGAGCGCGGTGTAAACGAGCGCGGCGTGGACGAGCACAGCATGGACGAGCGCGGCGTAAACGAGCGCGGTGTAAACGAGCGCGGCGTGGACGAGCCACAGCTCAGATTTAGCATCAAGTTTTACTTAAAGGATTTCCCCCATCTTTAAAAAAAAAAATGCATGAAAATGTTTTATGTGCAGAAGATTAGAGATTAGTGTAAGACGCTGGGCGCAATGGACAGCACAAGAAGTAGTCCATGTGCACGTGATTCCTGGTAGCTCCATCACCATCCGCACCGCGGACCCAGTCATGTCTACAATGACATTAGATGGGTCAGCAGCAGATCTGTTTGTAACAGGAGAAAGCAGAGAGAAATTGTAGAAAGGGGCTTTGTAAACCGCGCCAAAGATCACTGATGAAATCTTGGATTAATGTAAACTTTTTATTCTTGCACAGGTCTACGCGTTTCAGGAGACTGCATCTCTGAAATTTGATGTAACTTATGCCTGTTTGGTCCTGAGGAAGGGAGCAGTCTCCTGAAACGTACAGTAGAGCCAGACTGGATTTCCCTGGTCCAATCCTTGTCACCTATCCACAGGATGGATGAGCTGGTATAAATCAATGGGATCTGAGCGCTGGGACCTGCAGCAATCAGCAGATTGGTGAACCTTAATCCCCGTAATAGAATCTGGTGGCACTGACATGTTCCACCTCCGCTCCATTCATTCTCTATGGGGCTGCTGAGCTTGGCTTTTTCTGGCAGCTCCATAGGGAATGACTGGAGCAGCGATTGGGCGTCCGACCGGCCAAACTATTTTATAACGAGAATTTAAGTGCCCAATCAGGATAAGAAGTGCGGCTCAGTGGCAGCAGTCAGACGCCCAATCAATGAGTTATGGATCCCATGGAGAGGGGGGAGGGGTTGTCCAGTTGAACCCCAGTATTCTTTCACTTACTTTATCTTCCCGGTTAATATCTTCCCCGCGTGCTGCATCCCGGTGAGGGCGATATACATGCGCAGGATTTCATTTGTTCCCTGGAACAAGGATAATTCAGAATGACAATGTACAGTGTGTATATAATAATCAGCGGATGACGCTAACAACGCGGAGTATAGAAGAAAAAAGCAAGAAAAAACAAGAAACCTTCCATTGGGCCGAGTACAAGAGCAAAGAACTTGAGCGAGTGAGACGCTCTCTGCACACATTGTATATACTAAGGGCCCTGAATGACGGCATACTCGGGCCCTCCAGCATGTCTTCAGGAGCGCGCCGCTCCCCTGCCTTCCAGGCCCTCGCCTAGGACAGAAGTCACCTTGCAGGTGGCCGGTAACCTTGACAACAAGTGGTACAACTATAAATTATCCCTCCGATCTCGAGAACAGAAAGGCTTTTTAATAAGAAGTTACAAAGTTTCTTGTTCTTACAAGTATTTAGTGATTTCAACCATCTAATAAAGGGGAGACGGCCCCTCCGTATACTGTACAATGACGCTACAATAATCCGGATCCAACAATCCAAACGCACCTCAAAAATGAGAAGAATGCGACTGTCCCGCAGATAGCGTTCATATGGATAGTCCTTCATATAGCCCAGGCCCCCGAGGATCTGCAGCGCCTCGCTGACACACTGCCACGCACCTTCAGAGCTGAACACCTAACAACAAACAAGCACGAGGAGTAGATTCTTTATATCAGTGGAGACGTCAAAGGAAGATTAAACATGAGAATTCATATACAATTATAAGTTGTGCCCGAAAAAAAAAAAAAGGTGCAATTTGTGAATGAGGCTTTGTCCAACGGGCGGCAGAACGCCGACATTGAAGGCTTATACCGCCATAATCTTTATTAGCGCACGGGAGGTTATATCATCAGTGACATCACTAGTGAGGCGGTAACTCGGGAACGCCATAACTGCTGGTTACTCTGATTACAGGAATTCAGAACCGAGGGGGGGGGGATGAGAATACAGAGGTGTGGACTGAGACACCTCGACTTCGTGAGTGTATGTGGGGGCAGTGGGTCATTGTAGCTGGATAGCTAGTTACTATGTGAATGGAGGTGGTTGGGGACACAAACTATGTAACTTGCCCCTATATTAGCCTGTGGGCCAGTCACAGACCAGCAATTGTCATTTATAATCTAGGCCGTCCTGGATACAGGAGCCCAGAACCAGGCTTATAAAAAGCTGGGCTGCAAGAAAGAAAGTAGTTCACACGCGGGGCCCGACTACGCCGGCTGTGACCCCGAATTAATCTCCTCCTCCTCCTCCAAGATAACAGCAGAAAACGCTAACATTTAGGAGTTTCTGTTATTTCTCTCTTTTTATTTTACAACTATTATGCATATCATAACCCCGTGGGCTTGATGAGTGGTGGCAGCGTGTTGTGCGTCGGGGTCTGAGGGCTGTGTCGCGGGCGATCTATGACAGCGGTTCATTGTCAGACAGTAGAGTATTCCGGGAACTCATAACCCCGTGGGCTTGATGAGTGGCAGTGGCAGCGTGTTGTGCGTCGGGGTATGCGGGCTGTGTCTGGGGCGATCTATGACAGCGGTTCATTGTCAGACAGTAGTATATTCCGGGAACTCATAACCCCGTGGGCTTGATGAGTGGTGGCAGCGTGTTGTGTGTCTGGGTCTGCGGGCTGTGTCTGGGGCGATCTATGACAGCGGTTCATTGTCAGACAGTAGTATATTCCGGGAACTCATAACCCCGTGGGCTTCATGAGTGGCAGTGGCAGCGTGTTGTGTGTCGGGGTATGCGGGCTGTGTCTGGGGTGATCAATGACAGCGGTTCATTGTCAGACAGTAGTATATTCCGGGAACTCATAACCCCGTGGGCTTGATGAGTGGCAGTGGCAGCGTGTTGTGTGTCGGGTCTGGGTCTGCGGGCTGTGTCGGGGGCGATTTATGATCGCTTTATAGCCTATGACAGAGGTTGAGTGCTGGATTGAGGGAGATGAGACATTAACCCTTGCCGGTGCACCCCATGTCACATGCTGAGAAGTTAGGTTTGCACCTCTTTATAACATTGGCGCACCTTATTCCAGCCGGCTGTTCTGAAACCACAGGTCTCACCGTCGTCTACTGTAATCGATGATTTACTATATGAAGTGCTAATGAATGAGAGGTCGCACAATTCCCCCCAACACAACTTGCAGCAGATCCAGTAATGATCAGTGATGTTTTTTGGGTTTTTTTGGAAGCAGTAATTTATGAGACGAAAAGGGATCGTCATATTTGAAACTTACCTTAACCATGGCGGCTTCAACTGAGCAGTCGGGGAAGCCTGGTCTGTCCATCATGCCTGCAGTGAGGTACGCCATGCTTTCCATTACATAGGCCTTTTCAGCCATGAGAGCAAATTTCTCCTATAGAACCAAAAAATTAAAAAAAGTATTAGAAATAAAGGCAAACAAAATGTGCGTCCACTCACATGTAACATGCACAATGTATCAGGGTTGTGGTTTTTGTCTTGTACCAGTGACTATCACATTACTCACAGTATTTTACAGGGGGTGATTGAGGCTGGACACAATAGTCATTCTATGTGACTGCAGACTCCTGAATTATAACAGCTGGTGGTGCGCACACTGTCAGGATTCCTGGTGTTGCCGGTGCAAGCGAGAGGTCACATTCGTACATGTATCAAATGTTCATACTTGTGGTCACCTGACGACTAGACCTGTGCAGCATCTCTTAATGGAGGTGCATTGAGAGAAGTAAGAAACATCTAGTTGGAACAAGACCACAAAAATGCAACCTGCATACAGGTGGTCATGTAACCTCTCGCTTGCATCGGCAACACCAGGAATCCTGACAGTGTGCGCACCACACACGGTGACAATTCAGAAGCTGCAGTCGAAGAGCGGCACATGCTCCTGCAAAGCAAGATTCTCTCTCTCCCTTGGTCTTTTAGAGCATTTGGAGGCAGCGGCCTTGTCACTTTCCCAGAGCTATGTTGCAGATGCAAAATACATTTTATAAATACATTAGTGCCAAAGAAAAACAAAGGATAGTATCAGCCCCTTAAAATATAATAAGTTAATTATAGAGGACAAAGCAAAGACTGAGGTATTAAAACAGGCACTTTTCATCAGTGTTCACCAAGGAACTGACTGTTCCAGGGATCATTCAACAAGTCACAAATCATACTTCACCACCCGATATAATTAATTTAACACAAGAAGAAGTACGCCTACGTCTGAGTAAATTACACATTGACAAATCCCTCGGGCCAGATGAAATTCATCCACAGATACTGAGGGAATTGAGATCAGTAATTGACAGACCGCTGTATCTCATCTTCTTAGACTCGCTTGTAACAGGGTTGGTGCCTCAGGATTGGACAATTGCTGATGTGGTACCGATATTTAAGAAAGGTAAGGGGGTGGATACAGGCAACTACCGTCCAGTAAGCCTGACATCAGTGGTGTGCAAACTTTTTGAGGGCATTTTAAGGGATGACATGCAAAAATATATTACAGAAAATAATATAATAACTGACAGACAGCATGGATTCATGAAAGACAAGTCGTGTCTAACCAACCTGTTGGGGTTCTATGAGGGGGTAAGTGCAGACCTGGATATTGGTAATGCAACTGAGGGGATTTATTTGGACTTTGGAAAGGCATTTGATACTGTACCACATAATAGCCTTATACTAAAGCTTCAGAAGCAAGGACTAGGGGAAACTATATGCAACTGGGTAAGGAATTGGCTAAAAAAGGGAAAAAAGAAAAAAAAGGGAGTAGTCAAAATAGTATATTCTCTAAATGGGCTATAGTCAGCAGTGGAGACCGCAGGGATCCGTACTGGGAGCAGTGCGGACTGCAGGGATCCGTGCTGGGAGCAGTGCGGACCGCAGGGATCCGTGCTGGGAGCAGTGCGGACCGCAGGGATCCGTACTGGGAGCAGTGCGGGCCGCAGGGATCTGTACTGGGAGCAGTGCGGGCCGCAGGGATCCGTACTGGGAGCAGTGCGGACCGCAGGGATCCGTGCTGGGACCGATCCTTTTTAATCTCTTTATTAATGACCTTGTGGATGGGATTGATAGTAAAGTGTCAGTCTTTGCTGATGACACCAAACTATGTAGGATATTAAAAACTGACCTGGATAGTACAATATTACAAAAAGATCTGGATAAGATGTCAGAATGGGCAGATACTTGGCAAATGAGATTTAATGTTGATAAATGTAAAGTAATGCACCTAGGACGGAGTAATCCTATAGCTGCGTATACATTACATGGAAGTAAACTCGGGACTACAGAACAGGAGAAAGACCGGGGGATAATCATTACAAATAAGCTGAGCAGCAGCACTCAATGTCAGGCAGCAGCTGCTAAAGCAAACAAGATTCTAGGGTGTTTAAAAAGAGAGATTAGATCCCGGGATCCCAACGTATTGTTACCCCTCTATAAATCACTTGTAAAGCCACATCTGGAATATGGAATAGAGTTTTGGGCTCCACATTTTAAAAAGGACATTCAGAACTTAAGAGTCAGTTCAAAAGGCGGCAACTAGATTATTACAAGAAATGCAGGCCGGCCCGTACGAGGAGTAAGGGAGGCCGGCCCGTACGAGGAGTAAGGGAGGCCGGCCCGTACGAGGAGTAAGGGAGGCCGGCCCGTACGAGGAGTAAGGGAGGCCGGCCCGTACGAGGAGTAAGGGAGGCCGGCCCGTACGAGGAGTAAGGGAGGCCGGCCCGTACCAGGAGTAAGGGAGGCCGGCCCGTACGAGGAGTAAGGGAGGCCGGCCCGTACGAGGAGTAAGGGAGGCCGGCCCGTACGAGGAGTAAGGGAGGCCGGCCCGTACGAGGAGTAAGGGAGGCCGGCCCGTACCAGGAGTAAGGGAGGCCGGCCCGTACCAGGAGTAAGGGAGGCCGGCCCGTACCAGGAGTAAGGGAGGCCGGCCCGTACCAGGAGTAAGGGAGGCCGGCCCGTACCAGGAGTAAGGGAGGCCGGCCCGTACCAGGAGTAAGGGAGGCCGGCCCGTACCAGGAGTAAGGGAGGCCGGCCCGTACCAGGAGTAAGGGAGGCCGGCCCGTACCAGGAGTAAGGGAGGCCGGCCCGTACCAGGAGTAAGGGAGGCCGGCCCGTACCAGCAGTAAGGGAGGCCGGCCCGTACCAGGAGTAAGGGAGGCCGGCCCGTACCAGGAGTAAGGGAGGCCGGCCCGTACCAGGAGTAAGGGAGGCCGGCCCGTACCAGGAGTAAGGGAGGCCGGCCCGTACCAGGAGTAAGGGAGGCCGGCCCGTACCAGGAGTAAGGGAGGCCGGCCCGTACCAGGAGTAAGGGAGGCCGGCCCGTACCAGGAGTAAGGGAGGCCGGCCCGTACCAGGAGTAAGGGAGGCCGGCCCGTACCAGGAGTAAGGGAGGCCGGCCCGTACCAGGAGTAAGGGAGGCCGGCCCGTACCAGGAGTAAGGGAGGCCGGCCCGTACCAGGAGTAAGGGAGGCCGGCCCGTACCAGGAGTAAGGGAGGCCGGCCCGTACCAGGAGTAAGGGAGGCCGGCCCGTACCAGGAGTAAGGGAGGCCGCCCCGTACCAGGAGTAAGGGAGGCCGGCCCGTACCAGGAGTAAGGGAGGCCGGCCCGTACCAGGAGTAAGGGAGGCCGGCCCGTATGAGGAGAGGTTCAAAAGTTAGATCTGTTTAGCTGTTTAGAAAAAGACGTCTGTGTGGTCAATATAAAGGACGGCACAGGACTTATTCCTTCCAAAGCCAATACTAAGGACCAGGGGGCATTCACTGCGAGGGGAAGAAAAGCGATTCCGACAGCTAAATAGGAAAGGGTTCTTTACAGTTAGAGCAGTCAGACTGTGGAATGCGACCACAAGAGGTAGTAATGGCAGATACTATAACAGCTTTATATCAGAATTGTATGATTTCCTCAGTACAACATTGTTGGTTATAATTGTCTTAAATGATAAAATGTATAATTGGACCTAGGTCTTTTTTCAACCCATGTAACTATGAGTGTCACACGGGCAGAGATGTAGACCCGGAGACACAAACCCTTCCAGTCTGAATCTGTATTCAGCGTGGATCACAGCCGACGCTGCAGAATGGCCAAAAGTACGGTTACAGAATGATGAGGATTTACCTGTATTAGTTCAAAGTCGCTGAGCTTCTTGTTGAACTGTTTCCTTGTGCAGGCGTATTCTGCGGTCATCTCTACATCACACAACGAGAAACGTTACCATGAGAACAATGTGAGAGTAAAACACAATGCAAGAAGAAAATTCAGTATCACAAGGAAAAAAATATTGGATTAAACATGAGAAACCAAATATCACATCTTCAAGGAGAAGAATATTCAGTGCTCAAGAACCCAAATGAGAAGGCGTCGTTCACCTTCCTCCTTCAGGGATAATATAGAGAATATTCACTGCTCAAGAACCCAAATGAGAAGGCGTCGTCCACCTTCCGCCTTCCGGGATAATATAGAGAATATTCCTTGCTCAGGAACCTAGATGAGAAGGTGTCGTCCACTTTCCACCTTCCGGGATAATATAGAGAATATTCATTGCTCAGGAACCTAGATGCGAAGGGGTCGTCCACTTTCCACCTTCCGGGATAATATAGAGAATATTCACTGCTCAGGAACCTAGATGAGAAGGCGTCGTCCACCTTCCGCCTTCCGGGATAATATAGAGAATATTCACTGCTCAGCAACCTAGATGAGAAGGCGTCGTCCACCTTCCGCCTTCCGGGATAATATAGAGAATATTCACTGCTCAGGAACCCAGATGAGAAGGTGTCGTCCACCTTCCACCTTCCGGGATAATATACCATACCAAGAGAAACGTTACCATGAGAACAATGTGAGAGTAAAACACAATGCAAGAAGAAAATTTAGTATCACAAGGAAAAATATTGGATTAAACATGAGAAACCAAATATCACATCTTCAAGGAGAAGAATATTCAGTGCTCAAGAACCCAAATGAGAAGGCGTCGTTCACCTTCCTCCTTCAGGGATAATATAGAGAATATTCACTGCTCAGGAACCTAGATGAGAAGGCGTCGTTCACCTTCCTCCTTCAGGGATAATATAGAGAATATTCACTGCTCAGGAACCTAGCTGAGAAGGCGTCGTTCATCTTCCTCCTTCAGGAATAATATAGAGAATATTCACTGCTCAGAAACCCAGATGAGAAGGTGTCGTCCACCTTCCACGATAATATAGAGAATATTCACTGCTCAGGAACCTAGATGAGAAGGCGTCGTTAACCTTCCACCTTCTGGGATAATATAGAGAATATTCACTGCTCAGGAACCTAGATGAGAAGGCGTCGTTCACCTTCCACCTTCCGGGATAATATAGAGAATATTCACTGCTCAGGAACCTAGATGAGAAGGCGTCGTTCACTTTCCACCTTCAGGAGTAATATAGAGAATATTCACTGCTCAGGAACCTAGATGAGAAGGCGTCGTTCATCTTCCACCTTCAGGAGTAATATAGAGAATATTCACTGCTCAGGAACCTAGAGGAGATGGCGTTGTTCATCTTCCACCTTCAGGAGTAATATAGAGAATATTCACTGCTCAGGAACCCAGATGAGAAGGCGTCGTCCACCTTCCACCTTCTGGGATAATATAGAGAATATTCACTGCTCAGAAACCCAGATGAGAAGGTGTCGTCCACCTTCCACGATAATATAGAGAATATTCACTGCTCAGGAACCTAGATGAGAAGGCGTCGTTAACCTTCCACCTTCTGGGATAATATAGAGAATATTCACTGCTCAGGAACCTAGATGAGAAGGCGTCGTTCACCTTCCACCTTCCGGGATAATATAGAGAATATTCACTGCTCAGGAACCTAGATGAGAAGGCGTCGTTCACTTTCCACCTTCAGGAGTAATATAGAGAATATTCACTGCTCAGGAACCTAGATTAGAAGGTGTTGTTCACCTTCCTCCTTCCGGGATAATATAGAGAATATTCACTGCTCAGGAACCTAGATGAGAAGGCGTCGTTCACCTTCCTCCTTCAGGAATAATATAGAGAATATTCACTGCTCAGAAACCCAGATGAGAAGGTGTCGTCCACCTTCCACGATAATATAGAGAATATTCACTGCTCAGGAACCTAGATGAGAAGGCGTCGTTAACCTTCCACCTTCTGGGATAATATAGAGAATATTCACTGCTCAGGAACCTAGATGAGAAGGCGTCGTTAACCTTCCACCTTCTGGGATAATATAGAGAATATTCACTGCTCAGGAACCTAGATGAGAAGGCGTCGTTCATCTTCCACCTTCCGGGATAATATAGAGAATATTCACTGCTCAGGAACCTAGATGAGAAGGCGTCGTTCATCTTCCACCTTCCGGGATAATATAGAGAATATTCACTGCTCAGGAACCTAGATGAGAAGGCGTCGTTCATCTTCCACCTTCCGGGATAATATAGAGAATATTCACTGCTCAGGAACCTAGATGAGAAGGCGTTGTTCATCTTCCACCTTCCGGGATAATATAGAGAATATTCACTGCTCAGGAACCTAGATGAGAAGGCGTTGTTCATCTTCCACCTTCAGGAGGAATATACAGAATATTCACTACTCAGGAACCCAGATGAGAAGGCGTTGTTCATCTTCCACCTTCCGGGATAATATAGAGAATATTCACTGCTCAGGAACCTAGATGAGAAGGCGTCGTTCACCTTCCTCCTTCAGGAATAATATAGAGAATATTCACTGCTCAGAAACCCAGATGAGAAGGTGTCGTCCACCTTCCACGATAATATAGAGAATATTCACTGCTCAGGAACCTAGATGACAAGGCGTCGTTAACCTTCCACCTTCTGGGATAATATAGAGAATATTCACTGCTCAGGAACCTAGATGAGAAGGCGTCGTTAACCTTCCACCTTCTGGGATAATATAGAGAATATTCACTGCTCAGGAACCTAGATGAGAAGGCGTCGTTCATCTTCCACCTTCCGGGATAATATAGAGAATATTCACTGCTCAGGAACCTAGATGAGAAGGCGTCGTTCATCTTCCACCTTCCGGGATAATATAGAGAATATTCACTGCTCAGGAACCTAGATGAGAAGGCGTTGTTCATCTTCCACCTTCCGGGATAATATAGAGAATATTCACTGCTCAGGAACCTAGATGAGAAGGCGTTGTTCATCTTCCACCTTCAGGAGGAATATACAGAATATTCACTACTCAGGAACCCAGATGAGAAGGCGTTGTTCATCTTCCACCTTCCGGGATAATATAGAGAATATTCACTGCGCAGGAACCTAGATGAGAAGGCGTCGTTCATCTTCCACCTTAGGGGAATTTTGTACTTAAATGGATTTACTTTTGTAATTGGGATCCAGTAAGAACGATCCGTACGCCTCCATTTCCTGGCCTAATGTTCAGAGCAGGAATCTTCAGTTCTTTCTTATTTTCAGTGTGTGGATTCCACTCCAGTGATTGTTTGCCTGAGGTTGTTGATGTACTTACTATACTCAATGTTGCGCTATTTGCCTTCTACAGCCTTGGTGTTGCACGGTCTATCGCTGCCGGCTTGTGCTGTCTATCTCGTTTAGCCAATATTTCTTTTGAGCTCCTCTCAGCTGATTTATGACCAGAATCAGGGAAGTCCGGGCACTGCCAGAAGGGATAACCTTATAACTATTACATGACGCGGATCCAGCTGATCGTCACACAATTCTGGATCACCATCTGCAAGTGTCGGGACTTCTCCGACTGCTATTTACCCTGCTCGTGAACAGCCGAACACTGAGATCGGTGAATAAAGACCACATCGAGGTTGCGTTTACAGGGAAACAAAACGGTGAATGCAAAATTGTGCAAAAATTTTAGTGAACTGAAATGTAAACAGGATGTGTATCCTTAAATAAATGTATCAAGAAAAACAAACCATCTGAGGACGGAGGTGGCCGCCCCTGAATGCCAGACGTATGCTTTCTGAGGTTTATCCCATCCTGGCACTGCGCATGTGCGGCACATGTCTGCCGGTGTACAGATGGTGTTCATGTCCAGTGTGTCTCTCTGGAGCAGAGACTCGTCCCCCGGCTTCAGAGACGCACGGACACTACCGAAATCAGCCGCGCGCAAGATTTCTCCGGCTGTGGAAATCAGGTGATTACACCCACAGGGACGTGATAACACGGAAAGCGGGCAACTAGTCTGAGGAAACAGCGCCCCTGCGACCAGTCACAGGCCTAATTAGCAGGGGGACAGTGAGGGTTATAAATGCTTTTTCTAACCATTGATTTTAGTAAATGTCGTTATCCATGGCGGTGAAGCCGGGAATTTTGGCACACAAGAATGTTGCTGAGTTGAGGGAACAGGGGACATAACAGGTTCCCTTTAAGGAATCGTCACCTTTAGGACGCAGTCAGTCGGCCGTGTCAATCAGATTGGAGTGCAGTGCTCGGACCGCCAGCGGCTCTCTGGCTTTCTATGCAGCAGTCACGCTCGGGTCGCTCCGTGCACTGCACTCCGATCTCGCTTTAATTTACACTGCCGTCTGACTGTGCCCTAAAGGGACCTGTCCGGTGATTCCTGCTGCCCAATCCCAAACATCATTCTCTGAGCAGCGCCGGCGTTTTACAGAAGATCAGCACTGGGAAGCACCGGACAGGGGCGACCGGTGCACCTGGGAATGGCCCCCAACCGGACGGACAAGGAGGCTTCACTCATGCATCCAGGGTGGGCAACAAGAGCCCATGACACGATCCCCTCACATACTCTATTGTGTCTTCTTCCAAAAATAAAATGACTGCAATTCTTATAAACACCATTCAAAAAACTGGAGAAAAAAAAAAAATGTAAGAAGAAGTCACGTTACCTATCAGCTTCTTAATAATCCCGGCTGAGGCGCTGCCCATGCTGAAGCGCCCGCTATTCAGAATATTCATAGCCACCTGAAAATACACGCGCAGATGTGGTCAGTGATAACAATGTGTGATGAGGGAGGGGAACAGACCAGACCGCGGGGGAGGGAGGGGAACAGAACAGACCGCGGGGGGGAGGGAGGGGAACAGAACAGACCGCGGGGGGGAGGGAGGGGAACAGAACAGACCGCGGGGGGAGGGGAACAGAACAGACCGCGGGGGGAGGGAGGGGAACAGAACAGACCGCGGGGGGGAGGGAGGGGAACAGAACAGACCGCGGGGGGGAGGGAGGGGAACAGAACAGACCGCGGGGGGGAGGGAGGGGAACAGAACAGACCGCGGGGGGGAGGGAGGGGAACAGAACAGACCGCGGGGGGGAGGGAGGGGAACAGACCGCGGGGGGAGGGGAACAAAACAGACCGCGGGGGGAGGGAGGAGCCGAGCCGGCGGGGGAGGGAAAAGAACAGACGGCGGGGGAGGGAAAAGAACAGACGGCGGGGGAGGGAAAAGAACAGACGGCGGGGGAGGGAAAAGAACAGACGGCGGGGGAGGGAAAAGAACAGACGGCGGGGGAGGGAAAAGAACAGACGGCGGGGGAGGGAAAAGAACAGACGGCGGGGGAGGGAAAAGAACAGACGGCGGGGGAGGGAGGAACCAAGACGGCGGGGGAGGGAAAAGAACAGACGGCGGGGGAGGGAAAAGAACAGACGGCGGGGGAGGGAAAAGAACAGACGGCGGGGGAGGGAAAAGAACAGACGGCGGGGGAGGGAAAAGAACAGACGGCGGGGGAGGGAAAAGAACAGACGGCGGGGGAGGGAGGAACCAAGCCGGCGGGGGAGGGAAAAGAACAGACGGCGGGGGAGGGAAAAGAACAGACGGCGGGGGAGGGAAAAGAACAGACGGCGGGGGAGGGAAAAGAACAGACGGCGGGGGAGGGAGGAGCCAAGCCGGCGGGGGAGGGAGAACAGACCGCGGGGGAGGGAGGAGCCAAGCCGGCGGGGGAGGGAGGAGAACAGACCGTGGGGGAGGGAGGAGCCGAGCCAGGGAGGAAGGAGGAGGAGCAGCAGAGACCATGGGGAAGGAGGAGCAGCAGAGGACACTAGGGTGGGATTAGCACACTATGGGATCTGCACAGAACTGTAAGATGCAATGGGATCTACTGCTGCCACACAAAGGCTGCAGCCATTACTACAGATGACAAAAACTCACTTTGAACCCTCCTCCAACTTCACCGATGACGTTTTCAATCGGAATCTTTGTGTTCTCAAAATGGAGCTCACAGGCTGCAAATAACGTAACATGAGAGGAGGACGCTTACCAGAATTCAATCCATTATAAACTGCATATCCATGAAGGAGTTAAAAGCTTGTTCTCCGGCAGCCGCCACTGGAGGGCGCCGGGGAGTCCTGCCACCTCCTTGCAGGGAGCGCCCTCTAGTGGCAGCTGCAGGAAGAGCTTATATTCACGTCTGTGCAGAGGATTTATGAGAAAATCTGCACGAGGAATACAAGGATCAGAAAAGGTGAACATTTCAGTAAAGGCCGCTGGTTGGACACTAGTGAAGCGGAGTTACTTGTTGAAGAGATGCGACAATATTTTGTTACAGCCCCAACTTGTCACAATTGGTAAATCCTCCAGCCCCTCATATGTGGTCCATGCACTGTATAACAGTCAGGTGTGGGCACTCTATAGCAGGCAGGACACCTCAGGGCGCTACAATATCCTCCATAAAGGGGGTGAACCCATTGCGTTCATCACCCAAGCATAAGCATGGGGGCCAAAGATAAAGGATTGTGGGGAGATAAAGACTCCAGCGTGAAGCCAGAGGTGGGCCACAGGCATGATCACCGCTACCTTGACTTCTATGGAGAATGCTGGTCACATGTGTCCACCACCACAATAGACAGAGCGGTGGTCACACGGGCACTTTGTTTCCACAATAAGGTGGGAAACCACAACAATGAAGAAATGAAGGGGTTACATACCCGGCTACCTCTAATGGGATGGTGCGGATACAGACAATATATTGCAGCTCTTACTGTTGGATCCTCGGATTCCCAGCTTATCTTCAGGCTTCCCATGAGAGACGCCTCCGAACGCTCGCTCCACAATGAAGGCCGTTATTTTATCCTTTGTAGCTCCATCTTTATCTACAACTTCTGTCCTTGCAAATACAGTGAAAATATCGGCCAGGCCTCCATTAGAGATCCAGATCTGCGGAGAGAACACAATGCTCAGCATCCCTCATCTAATAACCGGAAGGAACATCAGAACCATCGCTTTACAAAAACATCCCTCATCTAATAACCGGAAGGAACATCAGAACCATCGCTTTACAAAAACATCCCTCATCCAATAACACGCAGGAACACCGGGACCATCGCTTTACCAAAACATCCCTCATCCAATAACACGAAAGAACACCAGGACCATCGCTTTACAAAAACATCCCTCATCTAATAACCGGAAGGAACATCAGAACCATCGCTTTACAAAAACATCCCTCATCCAATAACACGAAGGAACACTGGGACCATCGCTTTACAAAAACATCCCTCATCCAATAACACGAAGGAACACCGGGACCATCGCTTTACAAAAACATCCCTCATCCAATAACACGCAGGAACACCGGGACCATCGCTTTACCAAAACATCCCTCATCCAATAACACGAAGGAACACCAGGACCATCGCTTTACAAAAACATCCCTCATCCAATAACACGCAGGAACACCGGGACCATCGCTTTACAAAAACATCCCTCATCCAATAACACGAAGGAACACCAGGACCATCGCTTTACAAAAACATCCCTCATCTAATAACCGCAAGGAACACCGGGACCATCGCTTTACAAAAACATCCCTCATCTAATAACACGCAGGAACACCGGGAGCATCGCTGTACAAAAACATCTCTCATCTAATAACCGCAAGGAACACCGGGACCATCGCTTTACAAAAACATCCCTCATCTAATAACCGGAAGGAACACCGGGACCATCGCTTTACAAAAACATCCCTCATCCAATAACACGAAGGAACATCGGGACCATCGCTTTACAAAAACATCCCTCATCCAATAACACGCAGGAACATCGGGACCATCGCTTTACAAAAACATCCCTCATCCAATAACCGGAAGGAACATCGGGACCATCGCTTTACAAAAACATCCCTCATCCAATAACACGCAGGAACATCGGGACCATCGCTTTACCAAAACATCCCTCATCCAATAACACGCAGGAACATCAGGACCATCGCTTTACAAAAACATCCCTCATCCAATAACACGCAGGAACATCCCTCATCCAATAACACGCAGGAACATCGGGACCATCGCTTTACAAAAACATCCCTCATCCAATAACACGCAGGAACACCGGGACCATCGCTTTACAAAAACATCCCTCAACTAATAACACGCAGGAACACCAGGACCATCGCTTTACAAAAACATCCCTCATCCAATAACACGCAGGAACATCGGGACCATCGCTTTACAAAAACATCCCTCATCCAATAACACGCAGGAACACCAGGACCATCGCTTTACAAAAACATCCCTCATCCAATAACACGAAGGAACACCGGGACCATCGCTTTACAAAAACATCCCTCAACCAATAACACGCAGGAACACCGGGACTATCGCTTTACAAAAACATCCCTCATCCAATAACACGCAGGAACATCCCTCATCCAATAACACGCAGGAACATCCCTCATCCAATAACACGCAGGAACATCAGGACCATCGCTTTACAAATCGGTTTTCATTCAGATAGTCAGAGATTTCTCGCGTCGTTTCCCCTGTAACTTGAGATGTTGAATGTGAGGGATGAAATCTACTTTTGTGAATGATTAGAACTTGTCTCCATCAAGAACCCTCCGAAATTTCACACTTCTATTTCCATCAACATCTGAACCGAAAAAGTTGTCATTTTTATACAAAAGGCCCTGAATACAAAATCGTCATCACCAATCGTCGTCATCATCATCATCATCATCATCATCATCATCATCATCATCATCAATCATCATCGATCATGGATTTGTGAATAATAAATGTGTTGCAGTGAGCAGTAAGGGGGCGACCAGGACGGTCCAGAGGGTCCCGCATTAGTCCAGATAACGCTACCTTGGAGCCGTTGAGGAGGTAATGCTTTCCATCATCGCTTAATGTGGCTCTAGACTTTATTGAGGCTGCGTCGCTCCCACTGAGCAGGAAGAAAACATCAGAATTAGGGATTATTGTCTATTACACGATCACAGCCACAACTCACTGACATCACACCATTCCGACATCATCACACCATCCAGACATCATCACACCACCCCGACACCATCCCGACATCATTACACCATCCCGACATCATCACACCATCCCGACATCATCACACCATCCCGACATCATCACACCATCCCTACATCATCACACCATCCCGACATCACCACACCATCCCGACATCACCACACCATCCCGACATCATCACACCACCCAGACATCATCACACCACCCCGACATCATCACACCATCCCGACATCATCACACCATCCCGACATCATCACACCATCCAGACATCATCACACCACCCAGACATCATCACACCACCCCGACATCATCACACCATCCCGACATCATCACACCATCCCGACATCATCACACCATCCCGACATCACCACACCATCTCGACATCACCACACCATCCCGACATCATCACACCATCCCGACATCATCACACCATCCCGACATCATCACACCATCCCGACATCATCACACCATCCAGACATCATCACACCACCCCGACACCATCCCGACATCATTACACCATCCCGACATCATCACACCATCCCGACATCATCACACCATCCCGACATCATCACACCATCCCGACATCACCACACCATCCCGACATCATCACACCACCCAGACATCATCACACCACCCCGACATCATCACACCATCCCGACATCATCACACCATCCCGACATCATCACACCATCCAGACATCATCACACCACCCAGACATCATCACACCACCCCGACATCATCACACCATCCCGACATCATCACACCATCCCGACATCATCACACCATCCCGACATCACCACACCATCTCGACATCACCACACCATCCCGACATCATCACACCATCCCGACATCATCACACCATCCCGACATCATCACACCATCCCGACATCATCACACCATCCCGACATCATCACACCATCCCGACATCATCACACCATCCCGACATCATCACACCATCCCGACATCATCACACCATCCCGACATCATCACACCATCCCGACATCATCACACCATCCAGACATCATCACACCACCCCGACACCATCCCGACATCATCACACCATCCCGACATCATCACACCATCCCGACATCACCACACCATCCCGACATCATCACACCATCCCGACATCACCACACCACCCCGACATCACCACACCACCCCGACATCACCACACCACCCCGACATCACCACACCATCCCGACATCACCACACCATCCCGACATCACCACACCATCCCGACATCACCACACCATCCCGACATCACCACACCATCCCGACATCACCACACCATCCCGACATCACCACACCATCCCGACATCACACCACCCCGACATCACACCACCCCGACATCATCACACCATCCAGACATCACCACACCATCCAGACATCACCACACCACCCAGACATCACCACACCACCCCGACATCACCACACCATCCAGACATCACCACACCATCCCGACATCATCACACCACCCCGACATCACCACACCATCCCGACATCACCACACCATCCCGACATCATCACACCATCCAGACATCACCACACCATCCCGACATCACACCACCCCGACATCATCACACCATCCAGACATCATCACACCATCCAGACATCATCACACCACCCCGACATCATCACACCATCCCGACATCATCACACCACCCCGACATCATCACACCACCCCGACATCATCACACCACCCCGACATCATCACACCACCCCGACATCATCACACCATCCCGACATCATCACACCATCCCGACATCATCACACCATCCCGACATCATCACACCATCCCGACATCATCACACCACCCCGACATCATCACACCATCCCGACATCATCACACCATCCCGACATCACCACACCACCACCCCGACATCACCACACCATCCCGACATCACCACACCATCCCGACATCATCACACCACCCCGACATCATCACACCACCCCGACATCATCACACCATCCCGACATCATCACACCATCCCGACATCACACCACCCCGACATCATCACACCATCCCGACATCATCACACCATCCCGACATCATCACACCATCCCGACATCATCACACCATCCCGACATCATCACACCATCCAGACATCATCACACCATCCAGACATCATCACACCATCCAGACATCATCACACCATCCCGACATCATCACACCATCCAGACATCATCACACCATCCCGACATCATCACACCATCCCGACATCATCACACCATCCCGACATCACCACACCACCCCGACATCACCACACCATCCCGACATCATCACACCATCCCGACATCATCACACCACCCCGACATCATCACACCACCCCGACATCATCACACCATCCCGACATCATCACACCATCCCGACATCACACCACCCCGACATCATCACACCATCCAGACATCATCACACCATCCCGACATCATCACACCATCCCGACATCATCACACCATCCCGACATCATCACACCATCCCGACATCATCACACCATCCCGACATCATCACACCATCCAGACATCATCACACCATCCAGACATCATCACACCATCCCGACATCATCACACCATCCAGACATCATCACACCATCCCGACATCATCACACCATCCAGACATCATCACACCATCCCGACATCATCACACCATCCCGACATCATCACACCATCCCGACATCATCGCGACATCACCACACCATCCAGACATCATCACACCATCCCGACATCACCACACCATCCCGACATCACCACACCATCCAGACATCACACCATCCCGACATCATCACACCACCCTGACATCATCACACCACCCCGACATCATCACACCATCCCGACATCATCACACCACCACGACATCATCACACCATCCCGACATCATCACACCATCCCGACATCACCACACCATCCCGACATCATCGCGACATCATCACACCATCCCGACATCACCACACCACCCCGACATCACCACACCACCCCGACATCATCACACCATCCCGACATCATCACACCATCCCGACATCATCACACCATCCCGACATCACCACACCACCCCGACATCACCACACCATCCCATCACACCATCCTGACATCATCACACCATCCCGACATCATCACACCACCCCGACATCATCACACCACCCCGACATCATCACACCACCCCGACATCACCACACCACCCCGACATCATCACACCATCCCGACATCATCACACCATCCCGACATCACCACACCATCCCGACATCATCACACCATCCCGACATCACCACACCACCCCGACATCACCACACCATCCCGACATCATCACACCATCCCGACATCACCACACCATCCCGACATCACCACACCATCCCGACATCATCACACCATCCCGACATCATCACACCACCCCGACATCACCACACCACCATCACACCATCCCGACATCATCACACCACCACGACATCATCACACCATCCCGACATCACACCACCCCGACATCATCACACCATCCAGACATCATCACACCATCCCGACATCACCACACCATCCCGACATCATCCCGACATCATCACACCATCCCGACATCACCACACCACCCCGACATCACCACACCACCCCGACATCATCACACCATCCCGACATCATCACACCATCCCGACATCATCACACCATCCCGACATCACCACACCATCCCGACATCACCACACCATCCCGACATCACCACACCATCCCGACATCACCACACCATCCCGACATCACCACACCATCCCGACATCACCACACCATCCCGACATCACCACACCATCCCGACATCACCACACCATCCCGACATCACCACACCACCCCGACATCACCACACCATCCCATCACACCATCCTGACATCATCACACCATCCCGACATCATCACACCATCCCGACATCATCACACCATCCCGACATCATCACACCATCCCGACATCACCACACCACCCAGACATCACCACACCACCCCGACATCACCACACCACCCCGACATCACCACACCATCCCATCACACCATCCTGACCTCATCACACCATCATCACACCATCCCGACAAGATATACAACTTTTATTTTTTGTACATCAAATGTAAAACAGCCAAACCGTAAGGCCCCACTCCGCAGGCATGGGGAGATTAAAGTGTATATACAGTGGGTACGGAAAGTATTCACACCTTTACATTTGTCACTCTTTGTTTCATTGCAGCCATTTGGTATTTTTTTTCTCAATGTACACTCTGCCCCCATCCCCCATCAGCCCATCCCCCAACTTGACAGAAAAAAAAAAGTAGAAATTTTTGCAAATTTATTAAACAAGAAAAACTGAAATCTCACATGGTCATAAGTATTCAGCCCTTTTGCTTAGTATATCCCATGGTGATAAGTATTCAGCCCCTTTGCTCAGTATTGAATAGAGGCCTCCTTTTGAGCTGGTACAGCCATGAGTCCTCTTGGGATACTGGATTTGGGAATCCTCGGCCATTCTTCCTTGCAGATCCTCTCCAGTTCCGTCAGGTTGGATGGTGAATGTTGGTGGATGCCATTTCCAGGTCTCTCCAGAGATGGTCTATTGAGTTATTGTGATACCAATGTGATATGACTGAAGAATGTGTGATTAGATAGGGATCATAATCAAAAGATAGGAGTGATCCCAGATATTATTTGACCTATCAATGTTACGACATGGGTTAAAGTTTCTTAAAATCCAGCCAGACAGCATGATAGATTGTCTATAGACGGGGGAGAAGTCCCTCATTGTTTTTACAAGACTCTTGTTGACTCAATGTACTTGTGTTGGCCACTGAAAGCTAGACGTATTGTAGTTGTGTATTGATAATGTAATTACCTTAGTAGCCATTGTCTAGACGGTGACTCCCAGTTTACATGTACACCCTCAGGCTTTCTACCCATATCATTTAAATGAACATTGTCCATGCAGCTTGAAATTCCTCCAATGGGAGAAGCAATCTTGTCCAACCAATCAATGAGGACACAGTGTACCCAAGTGGAAGGTTGTGGCTATAAAAAGGACTTCTTTAAGCCACCAGGGTTGTTGATGGTTGTTGGATTCAGTCTAAGCTCTTTGGAGCTGACTGGAGGATCAGGACATCTTATGGCTTCAATCTAGGGACTCCGGATCCGGTTGGAGACCATATCCACAGCCTAGGGATTTCGACTCCGGCTGCCAGGATTGTAACAGCAAACCAGGACTACCTAAGGAGGACACGCAGGTTGGGACAGTTCAGTCACCTGTTACAGACTTTGCAGACCTCAGACAGCTTGGAACCTGTGAGGCATGGACATTCTAAATCCCTGGTGAGCCAGCGGAAGGGTGAGACTCTGTTGCCTGTTACATTTGTGTGTTTTGCTGGTTATGTGTTATGTGCTGTTAATTGTTTGGGGATCCAATAAAGTCTAATAATTGTGGTTCCCTCACCCTGTGTTGTCTGAGTAGTGTTACGCCCACGGTTAAGGAGGCCGGCGTTCAGTTGGGATGAGCCCTGAGCCACGCTGTCTTTCTAAAGGCGGCGGGTTTTAGTGGACGAGAGCGCCCACTGAGCCCCGTGTCCCCACAATTGGTGGCAGTGCGGTCGTAACATCGTTTTTGCCTTTCCTGAGCCACTTCTAAATTCCCATGGGCTAACGCCATGAGGTGCCTCATCCTTTCCCTAAACTTTTGAACATAGTCCAGTATGGGAACCTCTTCTGTGGGGAAGGTGCCCTCCCAACTCTCTCGTACCAGCTCTAGGGGCCCTCGTACTTTTCGGCCGTACAGCAATTCAAAGGGAGAGAACCCAGTGGAGTCCTGCGGCACCTCCCGGTAAGCAAAAAGGAGCTGCTGCAAGTTTTTCTCCCAGTCCCCCCCCTCGGACTCCACATATCGGCTAATGAGCTGTTTGAGCGTTTTGTTGAAGCGCTCACACAATCCATTTGTTTCAGGATGGTAGGGGGTTGTGCGCATGGGGCGGACTCCATGTTTTTCCCACAGGGTGTGAATCAGTTCACTTTGGAACTGTGCCCCCTGGTCAGTCAGTACTTCCTGTGGAAACCCTACCCGGCTAAAGATGTCCAGTAGAGCTTGAGCCACGTGCTCTGCATCTATGGAGGTTAAGGCAACGGCTTCTGGGTAACGGGTGGCAAAGTCTACCAGGGTGAGGATGAATCTTTTTCCACTGCGGCTGGGGATGGCTAAGGGGCCTACTATATCAATGGCAACTCTCTGGAACGGTTCTCCTATCAAGGGCATGGGTTGAAGTGGGGCACGGCATGGGGCTCCCCCCATACGCTGACACACTGGGCAAGAGGCTCTGTATTTTTGCACTTCTTGAGTGACCCTTGGCCAGAAAAAACTACGCAGCAGGCGGGCCCGAGTCTTTTTGGTCCCCATGTGCCCAGCCGCAGGAACATCATGAGCTAAACGCAACAGTTGGGGTCGGTATGGCTGGGGTACCACAAGCTGATGTACACGGGTCCAGGGTTTTTCTGGGCAGGATGCGGCTTCTCCCGATATAAGAGGCCTTTTTCCCATCTATATACCTCCCCCTGATTTCCTCCCCCAGGTTGGGTGGCCGCACTACGGATAAGCTCTAAGGTGGGGTCTGACAGTTGAGCTTCCCTGAACTCTTTACGATCTATCTCCCCCCAATCAATGGCCACAGTTGGGTCTGATGTACTCACATTTGTTGGCTCTGATGAGGAGGCTGAAGATTGAGGAGTTGGGTTCTCCTCTGATGGGCTGGAAGAAAGACCTGCACCAGGATGGTGTTTGGCTTGGCTGCGGGTGATGGCGGTGACAAACTGGCTGGATAATCCTTGTCCTAGGTCATTTCCCAAAATTACAGGGGTGGGGAGGCCGTCCATGAGCCCCACTTCAACCTCTCCTTGGTCAGTTCCCCAGTCCAACTGCACTCGTGCCAGAGGGATGTTCGAGCACTGGCCCCCAGCAAGGATGATGGTCACTTGGCGGCCAGGTAAATGATGTTCTGTGGGAACAATATCTGGGCTGACCAGGGTGATGGAAGATCCCGAGTCTCGAAGTCCCTGAGCCTGTATATCACCGACCTTGACCGTCTGGATGTGGGGATGGAGGTTAGCTGGTGTACGGTGTCCGGCCTGCCGTAGGGTGTGGACTGGATAAACCACTTCCTCAGCTATTGGTGTTTCTCGGGAGTAGCATTCCTCAGGTCTCGTTGGTTCATCTCGGCATATGTTGACTGGTAGACGGGCTCCAGGCATGGGGCCCCGGTTTTGTAGACACTCTTTGGCCATGTGTCCAAGGCGCCCACACGTATAACAGCGCCGTGGGTTAGACAAGTCACCCACCCTGTTGGTAAACCTTTGTCTTGTTGGGGCTTCTGTGGGGTAACGAGTTAGTCCAGCACGTGAGTCTGGGGGTCGCTTGGATCCATGGTTGAGGGACCTATTGGGCCTCCAGATGGGTCGGTTGGCTGTAAATTCGTCAGCCAATCGCGCTGCTTGCTCTGGGGTGTCGGGCTTCCTGTCAGCTACCCATTCTCGGATTTCCGGGTCCATCTGCACCAGCAGCTGTTCAAGCACTATCACATCACGGAGGGCAGCAGCGGAGTGGGCAGCCCGTCCATCGAGCCAGCGATTACAGTGTCGTCGGAGTTGACTGCCAAATTCGACGTACGAGACACCCTGGCGAGACATAGTCCGGAACTTAGTGCGATGTCTCTCGGGTGTTATGGTAAAAAGGGCCAACAAAGTGTCCTTAATAATTCCGTAGTCCAAGCAGTCCTGAGGCCCAAGTGATCGGACAGCCTCCTGGGCCCGGACCGGCAAGCTTGTCCACAGGTATTTGGACCACTCATCTGTGGGCACCTGGTGCATACGCATTAGCATCTCAAAGTTTTGCAAGTGTTCATCTATCTCAGTGCTGGAATCATTAAACACTGGCACATCCCTGTAGCGAAGATGACTTCCTTGGTGGTGGTCTATCCTGGAGGTAGGTGCTGATGGTGAGGAAATTGGAAATCCAAACACAAATTGCAGAACACCAGCCCTCTCTTCCCTTGAAGCTTCAGGCCCCAATGCAGTAAACAATTCCTTGACTCGGTCTGCTTGGTTTTGGTTTGTTTCCAGACTGTCACTGGATCTAGGATGAGATACAGGGTTTACCTCCTCTGATACCACAACGGCAGTGTCCTCATCATCCTCTGCATCATTCTGGGCATCCCAACAGACTAATTTCCGGATCAAGTCTGACCGAGTGTCAGTGTTCCTGTAGTCAATCTTTCGCATCTGGCACAGATCCTGTAGCATCCATTTACTGCAGCGGTCGTAACTCCTCTCTGGTCCTTGTCCCATGGCTGAGCTGGTGGGGTTGGACATGGCAGCGTCCGAAACCTGAATTCCTCCCGTAAACCAGGCTGAGTAGTATCCCACTGCTGCCACCAATTATCAATAATTCAGTATCAAAGAGAGATGTCCTCTGGATAACCAATTTCACTATGACCAAAGAATACATGTCAAACAGATCTTAAGCAAAACCATGATAATGAGGAAGTAACATTTACAGTTCCACTTACCGGAAACTTGTGGTTGGCTTAAAGACAGGTGTAAGGAAGCTTGCATATAAAATTTACGGCTCATTGCAATATTTCACTAAAACTGTGGTCAACTGTGGTCGGTCAGTTGTCAACTGGCAGGATGTACAAGTAAATGTGCAGGAAGCTGCTGGTGCCCACAGCAGTTTGTGGTCAAGTTACATGAACATGACTCAGCTGTCACATGCTGGTGACCATTTAAACACAACCTACAAAGTTTTCCTATAAAAATACACAGGACTCGCTTACTGTTAGGGAAACCTTCCAGGACATTGAAGTGTACGTACGCACTGTTCCTGTGATGCAAGAGGCCGGGTTGTTTTTCCTTCTCAGATTAATCAAGTCCCTCCGATGAGAAAGGCGTGCTGCAACATATCGGTAATGTTGATGCATATTTCTGTTATTGTATAAGATTCTATGACTAAAAAATAGTTCTTATGCCTATGTACCATTGACTATTCATGTGCTATTAAAATAAATAGTATCTTGCTATAAAGAATATTAGTAATCGTGCCTGATTAGGATATCAGTGAGCGCTTCATAAGTACAGGCTTTCAGCCCCTTTTTAGTAGAATTTAGCAAGACAGTTTAGGTCAGGGGTTTGGCTGGGCCGGACAGGAATGGTCACACAGTTGTTCTGAAGCCGCTCCTTTGTTTTTTTAGTTGTGTGCTTAGGGTCATTGTCTTGTTGGAAGGTGAACCTTCGGCCAAGTCTGAGGTTCAGGGCATCTGGAAGAGGTTTTCTTCCAGGATATCTCTGTACTTGGCGACATTCATCTTTCCTTCAATTACAACCAGTCGTCCCATCCCTGCCCCCATAACATGATGCTGCCACCACCATGTCTCACTGTGGGGATTGTATTGAGCAGGTGATGAGCAGTGCTTAGTTTTCACCAGACATACTGCTTAGAATTAGCACCAAAAAGTTGTATCTTCGTCTCATCAGACCAGAGGATCTTATTTCTCATAGTCCAGAGTCCTTCATGTTTTTTTGCAAACTATGCGGGCTTTGATATGTCTTGCACTGAGTAGAAAACATACAAAACAATGAAAAATAGGGGTGCAAAATGAGAAGCACCAGTAGGATCAATGAAATTTTCCTTATTATATTGCTCACCTTAAAGGGTTGTGTGCTCCCGAACAACCCCAGTATTAAGCTGGATATTAGTATTGGAGTTCCTCCTCGGACCGCCCGTTAGTATTACAGCTGTTATGTGCTGACATCCAGACTCCTTGTAGCCGACCGCAGTGTGATCCTCTGGTCTTGTAGTAAACGTCCGGTGTCCGACGTGTATATTACTGGTTAGATTTACGATCTCCTTTAATCTAAGCTGCTCCTGCCAGGCTTCCCAAATGGGAAGTTATATGCAAGGAAAAAGAGATGCCGGTCTCATGGAGCCCTATATCTGATGAAAGGAAACCAAGGGATGTTTTTTTAGAAATATTTTAAAAAACAATCCTTTTATTAATAGTCCCTTATAATCACAACGCGTTTCAACAACAATGTTGTCTTCCTCAGGTGTAAAACCTTAATTCACCTGAGGAAGACAACATTGTTGTTGAAACGCGTTGTGATTATAAGGGACTATTAATAAAAGGATTGTTTTTTAAAATATTTCTAAAAAAAAATCCCTTGGTTTCCTTTAATCAGATATAGCGCTCCATTAGACCGGCATCTCTTTTTCCTTGCACTGAGGAGAGGCTTCCATCGAGCCACTCTGCCATAAAGGCCTGACTGGTGGAGGCTGCAGTGATAGGTGACTTTGTGGAACTTTCTCCCATCTCCCTACTGAATCTCTGGAGCTCATCCACAGTGATCTTGGGGTTCTTCTTTACTTCTCACCAAGGCCCTTCTCCCACGATTGCTCAGTTTTCCTAGACCTGGCCGTCCAGCCAGAGTTCTGGTGGTCCCAAACTTCTTCCATTTAAGGATTATGGAGGCCACTGTGCTCTTAGAAACCTTGAGTTCTGCAGAAATTCTTTTGTAACCTTGGTCAGATCTGTGCCTTGCCACAATTCTGTCTCTGAGCTCCTTGGGCCGTTCCTTTGACCTCATGATCCTCATTTGGTGTGACATGCAGTGTGAGCTGTGAGGTCTTATATAGACAGGTGTGCGCCTTTCCAAATCACGTCCTATCAGTGTAATTACACACAGCTGGACCCCAATGAAGGAGCAGAACCATCTCAAGGAGGATCACAAGGAAATGGACAGCATGGGACTTACATATGAGTGTGTGAGCAAAGGGGCTGAATACTTATCCCCATGTGATATTTCAGTTTTTCTTGTTTAATAAATTTGCAAAAAATTTCCACATTTCGTTTTTTTTTTCCAGCAGGATGGGGGATGGGGCAGAGTGCACATTAATGAGAATTTACCAAATGGCTGCAATGTAACAAAGAGTGAAAAATGTAAAGGGGTCTGAATAGTTTCCGTACCCTCTGTACAGATAATCCTCGCATCTTGTTGCTGAATGTGCTCGTTCCTAGTTCATGCTCCTTTAGAATCTGCTTTGAACTGCTGCTGTAGCAAGAATAGGTGCTCACCATTGACAAACTCTCCCCTGACTTGAGTAAGGGGCGAGATCATGTAGGCAGAGTGATTGCACATTGGCGTGCATACACTTTCCTGCCAGAAGTGCAGGGCATTGCTGCTTCTAATGGGCAGGAATGAGGCAGTTATAGGAGTTCTGACAAGTTTGGAAGTTATCCTTGATCAATTGGATAGGGGATAACTTTCCAATTGCCAATGGGGTGCAATTGTTGGAACCCCCACTCAAGAGGCAGAAATGTATTCTTAATAGGGGCACTGATAACCAAGCACCCCTCCATTCACACGGGACCCGTCAGAGCCCGGCCCTCCGGATAGTTGGGGTCCCAGCAGTCAGGAAGCAATCACCTATTGTATGGTCAAGGGATAACTTCCAAACTTGGGATACCCCACTAGTACAGAGAACCCCAAAATAAGGTGGAGAAGACACAAATTCAGAACTTAGGCAAGGATCAATAGGAAAAGAAATGAAGTTACTTTCTAATAGCAAAGATAGTCTGCAATATAGATCTTGGGGCGCCCCATGCACCCCCCGGCCTGTGGACAGCAGCGCCACATCACATCTAGCACACTTTATACGCGGGATTATGGGCTACATGGAAATAAAACGTTCCCGTCATGTAACGCAACGGACGCTAGTGAGAGGAAAAACGCCCCGTGAATTATTAGTATTTATATTCGGTCGAGCTCTACCCCCCCCAGCTGTGGAGCCGATAAGACAAACCCCCCCAGCTGTGGAGCCGATAAGACAAACCCCCCCCCCCAGCTGTGGAGCCGATAAGACAACCCCCCTGACTCCACAGCACTGCTACCCCCCAGCTGTGAAGCCGATAAGACAACCCCCCCCCCAGCTGTGGAGCCGATAAGACACCCCCCCCCGACTCCACAGCACTGCTCTACCCCCAGCTGTGGAGCCAATAAGACAAACCCACGACTCCACAGCGCTGCAGTACCCGCTATACACATATAGGTGCAGGAAAGACGAGCAGACAGTGACACAGCCACATGTACCATCACTGCAGGGGGTGATAGATCTCTGCCTAATGTGAACGCACCCCGACATATGGGCCCATAGCGACATATTACTGGGGGGCACTGCACATTCACTGACTGCACCCCACACAAATACCTGTAAAGCCATGCACACACTATATACTTACATAAGACTGATCACAAAGAAAGAAGGCAGCGAAAGATGGCGACAAGTAAAAGAACCATGAAAGCAAAACCGCATTTACCTTCCGGGCTCGGTGAGGCAGAAGGCGGCGAGGTGCTCTCCGGAGGCCAGGGGCGGCAGGTACTTCGCTTTCTGCTCCTCATTACCGGCAATCAGTATTCCCTGCCGAAATGACAAAGCAGAAGGTGGTCCACAAATCTCCCGGGACGACGTCCCTCCACCGGCCATCATACATCAGGAACCCTGCCACACGACCCACCATCTGTCCCACCACCGCCCGTCCACTCACCGACATCGGTCACCAGGCCACCGCCGCCCGTCCCTCCTCCGGCCATCGTAAGTCAGGACATGTCAGGCTACATGCGCACGCTGCTTTTTTCCTGCTTTTTTGCTGCTTTTTTGGCTGCAGTTTTGTCAGCAGAACTTTCTGACATCTGACTTCCCAGCAAAGTCTATGAGAAGTCAGATTTGTCATGCGCACACTGCAGTTTATTTGTCAGCGTTTTTTTTGTCAAAAGTTTGTAACAAAAAAAATGCAGCATGTTCATTCTTCCTGCGTTTTTGTCAACATTTGTCACCCATTGAAATCAATGAGGGCATCAAAAATGCAGGAAAAATGCATGCTATCAAAAGTGGTGCATTTTACCTGCCTTTTACCTGCGTTTTTGCTAGCAAAAATGCAGGTGATTTGTCAGGAAGTGAGGTCAGGCAAGTGGTCCCGTCCCGTCCTCCACGTGTTCCCCGAAGTACCGCTGTCCCCAGGGGAGATGATGTGGAGGACGGGACTATCAGCAGCGGCAGCGAGAGGAGGATGGACATTGGCAGCTGAAAACATTGATTTTTCCCTCTCGCTGCTGCCACCGCTGATAGTCCCGTCCTCCACGTCTTCCCCGAAGTACCACTGTCCCCAGCGTGCACGCACAGGGGAGATGATGTGGAGGACGGGAGTATCAACAGCGGCGGCAGCGAGAGGGAAAAATCAATGTTTTCAGCTGCCAATGTCCATCCCCCTCTCGCTGCCGCTGCTGATAGTCCCGTCCTCCACGTGTTCCCCGAAGTACCGCTGTCCCCAGCGTGCACGCACAGGGGAGATGATGGACCCCTCTCACTGCCACCGCCGCCGCCGCTGAAAGTCCCGTCCTCCACGCTCCTGCCGGCTCCACGCTGTAGCGCGATCAGCTGAGCTGTCACTGAGGTTACTCGCGGCCACCGCTGGATTCAGCGGTGGCCGCGGGTAACCTCGGTGACAGCTCAGCTGATCACGCGGCTGTCTTCATTAGCTGCGTGGAGGTGACCGGAGCGGCGGTGTCTGCTGCTTCTCCGGTCACCTCCATGCAGCAGAGCTGGAAGCGACGCTGGAGCATGCTGGATTACGCCGGACATAGAGGGCTTTGTCGAAGTTAATAAATTGGTGATGAGGGAATGTGTTTGTGTTTTTTATTTCTAATAAAGGATTTTTCGGGCGTGTGTTTATTTACTGTAATTTACAGATTAATCATGGAGGGTGTCTCATAGACGCCTGACATGATTAATCTAGGATTTAGTGGCAGCTATGGGCTGCCAATAACTCCTTATTACCCCGATTTGCCAACGCACCAGGGCAAATCGGGAAGAGCCGGGTACAGTCCCAGAACTGTCGCATATAATGTATGCGGCCATTCTGGGCGGCTGCTGACTGATATTGTTAGGCTGGGGGGCTCCCCATAACATGGAGCTCCCCATCCTGAGAATACCAGCCTTCAGCCGTATGGCTTTATCTGGCTGGCATTAAAATTGGGGGGGACCGCACGCCAGTTTTTTTTAATTATTTATTTATTTCTAATTTTTTTTTTTTCAATTCAACAAGCTTTATGGGCTTGTTGAACTGAAAAATACATGAAACAATTGTTGACAAAACTGCAGCCAAAAACGCACCAAAAAAGCAGCAAAAATGCACCAAAAAAGCACCTACATTTTTTGTGACATTTCCAGGCTCTCTCTGACAAGGTGCAGTTTTGGCTGCAGTTTGTGAACACGAAAAAGAAGCAGCGTGCGCATGTAGCCTCACACAGCGGGAGTAACTGACAACCCATGATGATCACTACACGAACGTACTGCTGCCCGTCCCCCGCCGCCGCCGCCCGTCCCTCCACCGGCCACCATACATCAGGAAATGTCACACAGCGGGAGTAACTGACAACCCATGATGATCACTACACGAATGTACTGCTGCCTGTCCCCCGCCACCGCCCGACCCATCACCACTGCCCGTCCCTCCACCGCCGCCCGTCCCACCACCACCGCCGCCCGTCCCCCGCCGCCCGACCCACCACCACCGCCTGTCCCACCACCGCCGCCCGACCCACCACCGCCGCCCGACCCACCACCGACATCCGTCACCAGGCCACCGCCGCCCGTCCCTCCACCGGCCATCATACATCAGGAAATGTCACACAGCAGTAGTAACTGAACCACCCATGATGATCACTACACGAATGTACTGATGCCCGTCCCCCGTCCCACCACCGCCGCCCGTCCCATTACCGACATCCGTCACCAGGCCACTGCCGCCCGTCCCACCCCCGCCGCCCGTCCCATTACCGACATCCGTCACCAGGCCACTGCCGCCCGTCCCACCACCGCCGCCCGTCCCATTACCGACATCCGTCACCAGGCCACTGCCGCCCGTCCCACCCCCGCCGCCCGTCCCACCCCCGCCGCCCGTCCCACCATCACCGCCAGTCCCCGGTCCATCACTGACATCCGTCACCAGGCCACCGCCGCCTGTCCCCCGCTGCCCATTACTGGTCCACCACCGCTGCCCATCACCAGGCCACCGCCGCCTGTGACCAGGCCACCACCACTGCCCGTCACAAGGTCACCTCCGGCCACCGACCACACCCGTCACCAGGAGGGGCTCAGGGGACACCGTGCAGTGTCAGCACAAGGGGGAGCTCGGGCGGGGCGGGGGGGGGCACTCTCGCTGAGCAACAAAATGCCCAATTCAAGGCAGAAGAGGAGCACAGACCTCGCAGTGCTCTCCGTCCATGTTGTACCTTTAGGCCGATGGCTTGGTGAGCAGCCAGCGTTACAGCGATTGCCCCGTCCAGAGAGGTGATCTCGCCCAGCCGAGCGTACATGGTGTTAGATAATCCCAGGCCTCCTGCAAAACAATATACAGAAAGCACATCACAGCCGGGTCACACACTAAATGTGAGGGGTGCAGGGGTCACACACTAAACGTGAGGGGTACGGGGGTCACACTAAATGTGAGGGGTGCAGGGGTCACACACTAAATGTGAGGGGTGCAGGGGTCACACACTAAACGTGAGGGGTGCGGGGGTCACACTAAATGTGAGGGGTGCGGGGCTAACACACCAAACGTGAGGGGGTCACACACTAAATGTGAGATGTGAGGGGGTCACACACTAAATGTGAGGGGTGCGGGGGTCACACACTAAATGTGAGGGGTGCGGGGCTAACACACCAAACGTGAGGGGGTCACACACTAAATGTGAGATGTGAGGGGGTCACACACTAAATGTGAGGGGTGCGGGGGTTACACACCAAACGTGAGGGGGTCACACACTAAATGTGAGATGTGAGGGGGTCACACACTAAATGTGAGGGGTGCGGGGGTTACACACTAAATGTGAGGGGTGCGGGGGTCACACACTAAATGTGAGGGGTGCGGGGGTCACACACTAAATGTGAGGGGTGCGGGGTCAGACACTAAATGTGAGGGGTCCGGGGGTTACACACTAAATGTGAGGGGTGCGGGGTCACATGCTAAATGTGAGGGGTGCGGGGGGGGGGGGGGGTTTACACTAAATGTGAGGGTCCGGGGGTCACACACTAAATGTGAGGGGTGCGGGGTCACACACTAAATGTGAGGGGTGCGGGGGTGGGGTTACACTAAATGTGAGGGGTCCGGAGGTTACACTAAATGTGAGGGGTACGGGTGGGGGGTTACACTAAATGTGAGGGGTCCGGAGGTTACACTAAATGTGAGGGGTGCGGGTGGCGTCGGTAAGAGCTGCCATCTATAATGAGTGACAGTTATATAGCGGGGGAGGGTAAATCCAGGGGTCCTCAGTCCAGGATAAGAGATAGAAGGAAGGAAAGTAAAAATGACAAGCGTGAAGAGTGTGCTGGGACAGTCCCGATTCCCCGATTCTTCAGAAACAAGCCTGGAAGATCAGGGAGTGTCCGGCCTATAAGGGGCTGAAGGGGACGATCTTGGAGGAACCATCAGCAGCAATTCTGTATGCAAATGGTTAAATGTCGCCTCATAACAGACATTAGCGGCAGGTAAATGCCTCCAAGATGGCGGAAATGCTGACCTCCTATATCAGTGATGGAGGGGGCAGCTGCGGTCACCGCGGTCCGGCAGAGTCGGCGATCGGCTGTACACGCCACCGACTAATGGAGACCGTATGCACAAAGCACTGAGCCTCAAGCGAAAAAGTAATGTCTGCACCTTCAGTTTACAAATCGTTCCTCCTTCTGCTAAACAGAATCAGATTTGGGGAGCGCGGTGACCCGTTCACCAGTGTCTGCGGAGAAAGCCGCTAGCGGGGTCCATCAACAAGGGGGGATGGCGGCAGCGACTGAAGCCCTACCAGTGCGATATGTAGAGGGGCTACGCCCTCAGTGTAGACCCTCATTAGGGCTGACTGACAAGAGGACAGACAGGGGGAGCCTGTAACAATAATGGGGTCCTAGGCCGCGTGGGGGCTACAGGTGGGTCATGTCTACACATGGAAGAAGCCGCTCGTAAGGATAAGTCAATTAATGTGAACTAAAGCCGAGATCTAGACTGCTGGAAACGTTCTCGGCAGCTGCAGCTCCTGGAAATGGCATCTTGTCCCTGTGCGCAGCTGCAGGATGAGGACGACGCCGGCACATGAGGATAGATGGCACAAAGGTGAAGACGACGCCGGCACACGAGGATAGATGGCACAAAGATGAAGACGACGCCGGCACACGAGGATAGATGGCACAAAGATACAGGGGGGAATGAGGACTGGATCCTCTGCAGATTTCCCCCCTACACAGAATAGAGCGGGCTGTAATATTTATCATAGGAAACGTCACCTGTGACAGAAAAAACTCCAGAGAATCCCATAGCATGATTTATAAAGAACTTATATTTTATTCAGGAAATAAGTATCTGCTACAATAGAAAATCAGAACTTAATATTTGGTGAAACCTTTGTTTGCAGTTAGGGTCGTTTCACACATCCGGCATTTCACCAGATTACCGGATCCGTCACACTCCAGTACAGTGTATACAGTACAATGGCATCGCGGCAAGCTCCGGAACATGCTGTCATGTGACCGGAGCATGTGACCAGAGCATGTGACCAGAGCTTGCCGCGATGCCATTGTACAGTATTAACACTGTACTGGAGTGTGATGGATCTGGTAATCTGGCGAAGTGCTGGATGTGTGAAACGGCCCTTACAGAGGTCGGACATTTCCGCTATTTCTTGACCTGGTCTGCACACACTGCAGCAGGGGTTTTGGCCCACTCCTCCAGATCTTTCAGGTCACTCCTCCATACAGATCGTCTCCAGATCTTTCAGGTCACTCCTCCATACATATCTTCTCCAGATCTTTCAGGTCACTCCTCCATACAGATCTTCTCCAGATCTTTCAGGTCACTCCTCCATACAGATCGTCTCCAGATCTTTCAGGTCACTCCTCCATACAGATATATTCCAGATCTTTCAGGTCACTCCTCCATACAGATCGTCTCCGGATCTTTCAGGTCACTCCTCCATACAGATATATTCCAGATCTTTCAGGTCACTCCTCCATACAGATCTTCTCCAGATCTTTCAGGTCACTCCTCCATACAGATCTTCTCCAGATCTTTCAGGTCACTCCTCCATACAGATCGTCTCCAGATCTTTCAGGTCACTCCTCCATACAGATCGTCTCCAGATCTTTCAGGTCACTCCTCCATACAGATCGTCTCCAGATCTTTCAGGTCACACCTCCATACAGATCGTCTCCAGATCACTCCTCCATACAGATCTTCTCTAGATCTTTCAGGTCACGCCTCCATACAGATCTTCTCCAGATCTTTCAGGTCACTCCTCCATACAGATCTTCTCCAGATCTCTCAGGTCACTCCTCCATACAGATCTAAACCCAGATCTTTCAGGTTTCGGGGCTGTCTCTGGACAACATTGAGTTTCCGCTCGTCCAGAGATTCTCTATCTACACGTCCTATAGAAAACCGTGGTACTCGTGGATAATGAACATAAAATAAGGAAAGATCCCGGCACTCACTTGATGTGGATATACATTTTTTAATCCACCTTGTGTCTAGACGTTCCAACCCCACACGGGTTTCCCATAGGAGTACTACTGTGTAAATCCCGTGTGGGGTTCAAAAGTCCAGACACAAGTTGGATTAAAAAAAATTTATATCCACATCAAGGGAGTGCCGGGATCTTTCTGTATTCTTCAGTACTCCTGTGTAGTTCTGGGCAGAATCTCTCAGAATCATCCTTACCCCACGAGGCGAGATCTTGCATGGAGCCCCAGAATGAGTAAAATCGACAGTCATATTGTGCTTCTTGCATTTTCTAATAATTGCGCCAACAGTTGTTGCCTTCTCACCAAGCTGCTTGCCTATTGCCATGCAGCCTATCCCAGACTTGTGCAGGTCTACAGGTTGACCCTGGTGTCCTTAGACAGCTCTTTGGTCTTGGCCATGGTGGAGAGGTTGGACTGTGATTGATTGTGTGGACAGGTGTCTTTTATACAGGTAACGAGGTCACACCGGGGCAAATAATACAGGTAATGAGCGCAGAGTAGGAGCTTCTTACAGACGAAATACCAGGCCTGAGAGCACAATTCCTGCGGGTCGGTCGGTGATCGAATACTTATTTCATGCAATAAAATACAAATTAATTATTTATAAATCCTACAGTGGGATTCTCTGGATTTTTTTTTATCCTGTCACAGGTGAAGTTTCCAACAATAAATATTACAGATCTCTCCATTCTGTGGAGAGGGAAAACTGCGAAATCAGCTGAGGATCAAATCCTTATTATCCCCTCTGTATGTATAAATGTATGTGTAGTCTGTAGTCTGCAGACCCCTCTTACCCATCATCTGCTTAAAAACCACCGGAGTAACAGAGGGGTTCATGGGTTTTCTGCTTCCAGCGACAGATGCCACCTGTTTGCCAGTCTTTTCTTACAATATAACTGCTGCAGACGTGATTGGCTGCAGCGGTCGTGTTCAAGGAGGGAAGTCACCATTACCACCATTTAAGGAAAGACTGGCAGCAAGAAGCTGGAACGTGCGGCTGCTTATTTTGGGACTTTTTAGCATCACCTGCTTTGGCTCCAATTGACAATCCCTAAATCTTCTGACAGTGAGGAGAGGAGAAGAGGTGGATCGCTCGGATCATTTCTCCACCCTCGGAAGTTTACCTGCTCCACCCGGTCCACAGGGAGAAACGTACAGACACAGGGGAGGGAATCTGCAGACGACAGCGGCCACAGCGGGGACCGGACTATTCCACAGCGGGGACCGGACTATCGCACAGCGGGGACCGGACTATTCCACAGCGGGGACCGGACTATTCCACAGCGGGGACCGGACTATTCCACAGCGGGGACCGGACTATTCCACAGCGGGGACCGGACTATTGTTTAATGATGATGATTTACGAGAAGACTCCATGGTACTAGACTGTGAAATGTACGAGGTGTACTGACTTCAGGGCTGGGGCCGCGAGGACATCAAGTCCCAAGACAAAGGTTTACAACGCGTCCATCATTCCTTGAAGGAGCCAGGTGGAGCGGTTGTACTCACCATACTCCTCAGGAATCTGCATACCAAACAGTCCAAGCTCCTTCAGTCCATTCAGCGTTTCGGGGGGGATTTTGGCACTTTCATCTATTGCTTTAGAATCCACTGCAAACGACAAAAACAAAAATCCTCACAACAAATGTAAGTGAATGAGAGGCAGCAAAGGTCATACCACTGTTATCCTGCAGATATGGGGTTAATCTGAAGGTGACATCATGCGGCCGCCGTACTGAGACCACCGGTGCTGGGAGGAAATGAAGTTTATTCTTCCCATCACTCTTCGGCTCTCGGTCACAGAGGTGCGGCAGGTGCCAGTCAGCGCTCAGTACATAGAGAGCAGCAGCTGTAACCGCACACCGGCACTGACTGACAGCCGGCCCTGTACTGATGCACTGCAGAGCCGGATGTCAGTCAGTCAGTACTGAGGGGGGAAGGTCTAGTGTCGCCGTTCTCTATATACTAAGCACTGACTGACAGCCGGCCCTGTACTGATGCACTGCGTAGCCGGATGTCAGTCAGTACTGAGGGGGGAAGGTCTAGTGTCGTCATTCTCTATATACTGAGCGCTGACTGACAGCCGGCCCTGTACTGATGCACTGCGGAGCCGGATGTCAGTCAGTACTGAGGGGGGGGAAGGTCTAGTGTCGCAGTTCTCTATATACTGAGCGCTGACTGACAGCCGGCCCTGTACTGATGCACTGCGGAGCCGGATGTCAGTCAGTATTGGGGGGGGGGGGGAGGTCTAGTGTCGCAGTTCCCTATATACTGAGCGCTGACTGACAGCCGGCCCTGTACTGATGCACTGCGGAGCCGGATGTCAGTCAGTATTGGGGGGGGGGAGGTCTAGTGTCGCAGTTCCCTATATACTGAGCGCTGACTGACAGCCGGCCCTGTAATGATGCACTGCGGAGCCGGGGATGTCAGTCAGTACTGGGGGGGGGGTGTGGCGAGGTCTAGTGTCGTCATTCTCTATATACTGAGCGCTGACTGACAGCCGGCCCCTGTACTGATGCACTGCGGAGCTGGATGTCAGTCAGTATTGGGGGGGGCCGAGGTCTAGTGTCGTCGTTCTCTATATACTGAGCGCTGACTGACAGCCGGCCCTGTACTGATGCACTGCGGAGCCGGATGTCAGTCAGTACTGAGGGGGGGGAAGGTCTAGTGTCGCAGTTCTCTATATACTGAGCGCTGACTGACAGCCGGCCCCTGTACTGATGCACTGCGGAGCCGGATGTCAGTCAGTATTGGGGGGGGCCGAGGTCTAGTGTCGTCGTTCTCTATATACTGAGCGCTGACTGACAGCCGGCCCTGTACTGATGCACTGCGGAGCCGGCGGTCCTGGTAACTCCACCAGAATACGAGCTGCCGGCTGACAGACAGGACCCCTCCATGACACCAATACTCCCTCGTAAATCCATGGAAATCAGTGAGAACGGTCACAAGTGGCCACGGCTCCAGCGACTCCTACAGAAGTGGCTGAGACGCTACAGAACAGTGCGAGGATTCTATATGTTCAGATTTCTCTTTTCAGCTGGAAATGCTTTGTAATAATCCGTGGACCTCACCTTCCTCACTGAAGAACTTCTCCACCGGCCCCACCAGCTGATTCACCTCTTCCAGCTCCTCATTGCTGATCTCTGGGTACGGGAACACTTCTCCCTGATGGACACAAATAACCTCGTCAGCCGGGGGACGCTGCAGCATGACGGACCCTGAGGATCGGGGGCAGCTGGAGGCCGGACCCTGAGGATCGGGGGCAGCTGGAGGCCGGACCGTGAGGATCGGGGGCAGCTGGAGGCCAGACCCTGAGGATCGGGGGCAGCTGGAGGCCAGACCCTGAGGATCGGGGGCAGCTGGAGGCCAGACCCTGAGGATCGGGGGCAGCTGGAGGCCAGACCCTGAGGATCGGGGGCAGCTGGAGGCCGGACCCTGAGGATCGGGGGCAGCTGGAGGCCGGACCCTGAGGATCGGGGGCAGCTGGAGGCCGGACCCTGAGGATCGGGGGCAGCTGGAGGCCGGACCCTGAGGATCGGGGGCAGCTGGAGGCCGGGCCCTGAGGATCGGGGGCAGCTGGAGGCCGGGCCCTGAGGATCGGGGGCAGCTGGAGGCCGGGCCCTGAGGATCGGGGGCAGCTGGAGGCCGGGCCCTGAGGATCGGGGGCAGCTGGAGGCCGGGCCCTGAGGATCGGGGGCAGCTGGAGGCCGGGCCCTGAGGATCGGGGGCAGCTGGAGGCCGGGCCCTGAGGATCGGGGGCAGCTGGAGGCCGGGCCCTGAGGATCGGGGGCAGCTGGAGGCCGGGCCCTGAGGATCGGGGGCAGCTGGAGGCCGGGCCCTGAGGATCGGGGGCAGCTGGAGGCCGGGCCCTGAGGATCGGGGGCAGCTGGAGGCCGGGCCCTGAGGATCGGGGGCAGCTGGAGGCCGGGCCCTGAGGATCGGGGGAAGCTGGAGGCCGGGCCCTGAGGATCGGGGGAAGCTGGAGGCCGGGCCCTGAGGATCGGGGGAAGCTGGAGGCCGGGCCCTGAGGATCGGGGGCAGCTGGAGGCCGGGCCCTGAGGATCGGGGGCAGCTGGAGGCCGGGCCCTGAGGATCGGGGGCAGCTGGAGGCCGGGCCCTGAGGATCGGGGGCAGCTGGAGGCCGGGCCCTGAGGATCGGGGGCAGCTGGAGGCCGGGCCCTGAGGATCGGGGGCAGCTGGAGGCCGGGCCCTGAGGATCGGGGGCAGCTGGAGGCCGGGCCCTGAGGATCGGGGGCAGCTGGAGGCCGGGCCCTGAGGATCGGGGGCACCTGGAGGCCGGGCCCTGAGGATCGGGGGCAGCTGGAGGCCGGGCCCTGAGGATCGGGGGCAGCTGGAGGCCGGGCCCTGAGGATCGGGGGCAGCTGGAGGCCGGGCCCTGAGGATCGGGGGCAGCTGGAGGCCGGGCCCTGAGGATCGGGGGCAGCTGGAGGCCGGGCCCTGAGGATCGGGGGCAGCTGGAGGCCGGGCCCTGAAGATCGGGGGCAGCTGGAGGCCGGGCCCTGAAGATCGGGGGCAGCTGGAGGCCGGGCCCTGAGGATCGGGGGCAGCTGGAGGCCGGGCCCTGAGGATCGGGGGCAGCTGGAGGCCGGGCCCTGAGGATCGGGGGCAGCTGGAGGCCGGGCCCTGAGGATCGGGGGCAGCTGGAGGCCGGGCCCTGAGGATCGGGGGCAGCTGGAGGCCGGGCCCTGAGGATCGGGGGCAGCTGGAGGCCGGGCCCTGAGGATCGGGGGCAGCTGGAGGCCGGGCCCTGAGGATCGGGGGCAGCTGGAGGCCGGGCCCTGAGGATCGGGGGCAGCTGGAAGCCGGGCCCTGAGGATCGGGGGCAGCTGGAGGCCGGGCCCTGAGGATCGGGGGCAGCTGGAGGCCGGGCCCTGAGGATCGGGGGCAGCTGGAGGCCGGGCCCTGAGGATCGGGGGCAGCTGGAGGCCGGGCCCTGAGGATCGGGGGCAGCTGGAGGCCGGGCCCTGAGGATCGGGGGCAGCTGGAGGCCGGGCCCTGAGGATCGGGGGCAGCTGGAGGCCGGGCCCTGAGGATCGGGGGCAGCTGGAGGCCGGGCCCTGAGGATCGGGGGCAGCTGGAGGCCGGGCCCTGAGGATCGGGGGCAGCTGGAGGCCGGGCCCTGAGGATCTGGGGCAGCTGGAGGTGCAGGTGGAGCCGCGAAATAAGCGGTGACATCACTCAGATGACTTCTGGTGACAGCTTGAGTCCTCCACCTGTGACCACAAATCAGACTGCCGCGACTGAAGCGAGCAGCACGATCAGCACCAGTCCTCCACCTGAGGCTCACTAAAGTCGCAGACTCCAGGACACATTGACTTCCGCTGTGACCGCAAATCCAGGGCTGTGGAGTCGGAGCTGATTTTGGTGGAGTCGGAGTCGGTATAAAATGCACCGACTCAGACTCCTAAAATCTATAATAATTTGGGTCCAGCGTGCAATGCAGAATGTGCTGAATATTTTTTCATAGGAATTTGGGAAACGTATGAAATGTCCTATAAATGTCTGTTCTATTCCTGATCTAAGGCTGCATTCACACACAGCGTTTTTGCTGCATTTTTTGAGGATACATTTTTCAGCTGCAAAAGCAGACCAGCTTTTTATAAAACTGCATCCCCTGAAAGGTTTCTGAGCTCATAGATAATGCTTTAAATAGCAAAAGCAGATTAGAAAACACCACAAACTGACTGCTCATTCTGTGCGGATCCTCACAACACGCAGTGTCTGAATGTCCTAGCTTGTCACCCATCGCCTTTGCTGGATCCCGGAGTCACCGCATTTCACTGAATTATTCCCAGAGTCACCGCATTTCACTGAATTATTCCCAGAGTCACCGCATTTCACTGAATTATTCCCAGAGTCACCGCATTTCACTGAATTATTCCCAGAGTCACCGCATTTCACTGAATTATTCCCAGAGTCACCGCATTTCACTGAATTATTCCCAGAGTCACCGCATTTCACTGAATTATTCCCAGAGTCACCGCATTTCACTGAATTATTTTGCCATCAATGGTCGATATGTTTGTAACAAGAAAAAAATTGTTACTAAGACACCGGCAGTAACAGATAGTAAAGCTCATCACAGCGGCCAGTTTCTCCGGGCCTTAGTGTAAAAAGTTCTGCAAAAAAGAGCAGGTTCTTGCCATTGTAACGGACAATGCTTCACACATAAGTACAATTACACTGATGAATGAGAGTAACGCACAACATCTAGAAGAGAATGTAGGATTCAGTATGTGTGAGATGGAGCCACAGCGCTGCTCATGTAACTGAGGAACAAGCAGATATTACAACAGAAGAACAGCAAAATGATACTTTAGAAATAGATGATCTCGTTGAAGCTGCTTGAAAACACTTTCCTATTCATCACATGCGCTGTGTTGTGCACACGCTGCAGCCGGCAATAAGAGTCTGCAAGAGGGACCCCGGTTTCACACATCCGGCTTTTCGCCGGTTTGGCGGATGCGGCGCACTCCACTACAGTGTATACAGAACAGTGGCAGCGTGACAAACGCCGGTCACATGCTGTCACGTGACACGGAAGTTGCGGCGCTGCCACTGTATTGTATTGTACTGTAGTGCGCTGCATCTGCCAAACCGGCGAAAAGCCGTATGTGTGAAACTGGGCGGTCATGCTGGAAATCTGATTGGAAAAGTGAGGAAATTGGTTATTGCTGCCAGAACCCCTAAAATTGATTCCATCTTGAAGAGACGTGCTGGGAAAGGGGCAATTATTGATCAAGCCACTCGGTGAGGCAGCACTTATTTAATGATTGAGCGATTGCTTGAACTAAAACAGTTTCTTATAGATATTGCGAACCCTCAAGTAACCTTAAATGAAAGTCAGTGGACACAGGTGGCTGAATTGAAGGAATTGCTTAATCACCCATTTACCGTGACTAAAACATTACAAGCTGAGGATTTAACTCCTGGCATTTTCATAAGGGAGTGGATGAACTTGCTATTTTGCCTGTCCCAAAGAGGTTTAATCGCAGATGGCATTTCTGCTTCAATGAAACGGAGAGAGAAACAGCTATTGGAAGAAAAAAAAATATCTTCTGGCAGCTGTATATGTGGACCCAAGTCATCGTATACTACTTGAAGATCAACAGCTTACTAAAGGAAAAGAAGCTTTGACTGAGGTAGCAGTTAGGATGAGCGGCTACAGGACTGCCAGGCGGAAGAGGACTTGGGGCCTGACAGTGCTACTTCTGCCAAATCTTCATCCTCATGAGATGAGGAGTTTAACTTTGACAAGTATTTGGATGACATGGAGCAGGCAAAGCATTGCAGCAAGGAAAAAGATTTCACTGCGTCTCCTATAGCAGCAGATTGGCCAGATGTCACTGCGTCTCCTATAGCAGCAGATTGACCAGATGTCACTGCGTCTCCTATAGCAGCAGATTGACCAGATATCACTGCGTCTCCTATAGCAGCAGATTGGCCAGATGTCACTGCGTCTCCTATAGCAGCAGATTGGCCAGATGTCACTGCGTCTCCTATAGCAGCAGATTGGCCAGATGTCACTGCGTCTCCTATAGCAGCAGATTGACCAGATGTCACTGCGTCTCCTATAGCAGCAGATTGGTCAGATGTCACTGCGTCTCCTATAGCAGCAGATTGGCCGGATGTCACTGCGTCTCCTATAGCAGCAGATTGGCCAGATGTCACTGCATCTCCTATAGCAGCAGATTGTCCAGATGTCACTCCGTCTCCTATAGCAGCAGATTGACCAGATGTCACTGCGTCTCCTATAGCAGCAGATTGAGCAGATGTCACTGCGTCTCCTATAGCGGCAGATTGTCCAGATGTCACTGCGTCTCCTATAGCAGCAGATTGAGCAGATGTCACTGCGTCTCCTATAGCAGCAGATTGACCAGATGTCACTGCGTCTCCTATAGCAGCAGATTGAGCAGATGTCACTGCGTCTCCTATAGCGGCAGATTGACCAGATGTCACTGCGTCTCCTATAGCAGCAGATTGGCCAGACGTCACTGCGTCTCCTATAGCAGCAGATTGACCAGATGTCACTGCGTCTCTTTTGCAGCAGATTGGCCAGATGTCACTCCGTCTCCTATAGCAGCAGATTGTCCAGATGTCACTGCGTCTCCTATAGCAGCAGATTGGCCAGATGTCACTGCGTCTCCTATAGCAGCAGATTGGCCAGATGTCACTGCGTCTCCTATAGCAGCAGATTGACCAGATGTCACTGCGTCTCCTATAGCAGCAGATTGGCCAGATGTCACTGCGTCTCCTATAGCAGCAGATTGAGCAGATGTCACTGCGTCTCCTATAGCAGCAGATTGACCAGATGTCACTGCGTCTCCTATAGCAGCAGATTGGCCAGATGTCACTGCGTCTCCTATAGCGGCAGATTGACCAGATGTCACTGCGTCTCCTATAGCAGCAGATTGGCCAGATGCCACTGCGTCTCCTATAGCGGCAGATTGGCCAGATGTCACTGCGTCTCCTATAGCAGCAGATTGGCCAGATGCCACTGCGTCTCCTATAGCAGCAGATTGGCCAGATGTCACTGCGTCTCCTATAGCGGCAGATTGGCCAGATGTCACTCCGTCTCCTATAGCAGCAGATTGGCCAGATGTCACTGCGTCTCCTATAGCAGCAGATTGGCCAGATGTCACTCCGTCTCCTATAGCAGCAGATTGACCAGATGTCACTGCGTCTCCTATAGCAGCAGATTGACCAGATGTCACTGCGTCTCCTATAGCAGCAGATTGGCCAGATGTCACTCCGTCTCCTATAGCAGCAGATTGGCCAGATGTCACTGCGTCTCCTATAGCAGCAGATTGACCAGATGTCACTGCGTCTCCTATAGCAGCAGATTGGCCAGATGTCACTGCGTCTCCTATAGCAGCAGATTGGCCGGATGTCACTGCGTCTCCTATAGCAGCAGATTGGCCAGATGTCACTGCGTCTCCTATAGCAGCAGATTGGCCAGATGTCACTGCGTCTCCTATAGCAGCAGATTGGCCAGATGTCACTGCGTCTCCTATAGCAGCAGATTGACCAGATGTCACTGCGTCTCCTATAGCAGCAGATTGGCCAGATGTCACTGCGTCTCCTATAGCGGCAGATTGGCCAGATGTCACTGCGTCTCCTATAGCAGCAGATTGAGCAGATGTCACTGCGTCTCCTATAGCAGCAGATTGTCCAGATGTCACTGCGTCTCCTATAGCAGCAGATTGGCCAGATGTCACTGCGTCTCCTATAGCGGCAGATTGGCCAGATGTCACTGCGTCTCCTATAGCGGCAGATTGGCCAGATGTCACTGCGTCTCCTATAGCAGCAGATTGGCCAGATGTCACTGCGTCTCCTATAGCAGCAGATTGACCAGATTTCAGTAAAATGTTTCACTTGCTCTCAAAGAAATAGAAACATTGAACCGTTCATCAAAACTGACTGTGCACAAGGCCATTCCTTTATACCCGGAGATTGTTAGAGATGTTGCCATGTGGTTACGGTTTTGCTCCAGCCCCAGTTACTGTAGAGAGGTCGTTCTCCAGCCCTAACATTATTAGGTCAGATTCGAGGTCATCTGCGAAGGACGATCTGATAGAATTGCCTCCATTTCTTACAACAAATTCATGGACAGCAGAGTGAAGGCAGATAGCCGTAACGTACATGACTGAGGCAGTGATAGATCCAGGAAAGGGTTAAGGAGTAAGGGATGGGGGTTTTTACCTAAGGAATGTGGTGGTGGGGGTGAGCGAGCAGGAGGAGAGATGGGGGCAGGGGCCATATAAGAAATAGGTCCCATGTTAAGGTGTCATTCCTTTGTCCTGGACTCAAAGACTGAACAAGCAGTTGAAGAATGCCCGGAATACAGCATCTGTCCCTTCTGAACTTTCTGAACATCAAACTCTAAGAAGATCAAGACCTCCTGAGAGACTAACTTCTGAAATGGCCAATAGGACTCACAATAGGATCATAAGTCCTTCCGTTACTTCTAGGAAAAGAGCAAAGCGCAGCACGGCCTCTGATCCATCTTACAAACCAGGAAGGAAACTACAGTACAAGAATAACAAGGGACAGAGAAAAGAGCCCGACCATCTAACCAGAGAGATACCAAGAAGTGCAAGGAGAAAGTCCAGCTCTACTGAGGTGCCAGCCAGAGAAGCAGCCACACAAGCTACAACTGACGTGACCACAGCCCACCATGAATCCTTAGAACTTCCTCAACAAACTTTGCATCATTCTAGAGGACATCATACGGCCTCACCCCAGGAAATAAACCAACACGGGGGGATTGGCTTAGGACACACAACATTTCCGGATCCGGGTTCTCATTACACGAGGAGTGGTAGGAATCCAAAAAGACAACTGCGCAAAAGTACTTTAACCAGACAAAGACTTCTTCGGCCGGCTCAGGATTGGAGTCCGGCAAGAAATCTACAGCTACAAGACTCAGAAGAGATTCCAGACAATGACTATGACACAGATAACGACTCCCCACTAGAGGGCAGCAGCACGCAGCACTTCAATAATGGAGGGGCTGTAGAGACTATAACTAATACGTCACGAACGGCTGGTCAACCTAGGACGCAGCCAGGTATTGGTGAGAACACTTTTTCTTGTCCTATATCTAGTGTAACAACACCTGTAATGAGTCCAGTGGGCGCAGTTGGGGGTGCAGTTCCCGGCAATGTAGGATGGGATCTTAATTCAGTAGTACAGCAATTAGTGTCAGGGGTTAAGGAGGCTTTGAGTCAGTCTAGCTTACCCATAACTTCTTCTCCTATTGCTGCATGGTGCGGGAATGGTCCCCGGACACCGGAGGTGGTAAGTCAGTCGTGTGCTGATCCAGACACACAGGAGGACGCAGTAATTTCACAAGGGGTTCCATTATCTGATGCAGCAAAAGGAGAATTATATGTATGTTTTGAGGGTCCTCTAGGAATTCATTTGAAACAGGAGGTTAGGGAGAAGATTTGGGCCGACGAATATGTGGAAATATTTTCATTATTGCCCTTAGAAAAATATAACTTGGATAGAGTAAGGTTTGATGAGAGGAAAAGAGAGGAACAAGAAAGACGGTATTGCCTCATCCCCCAAACATTTAGCAATTGGTTCCATGCCTTTGCCATATTAGCAAGTGTAATAGGCCAAAAAACTCCTGAACATTGCTCTGCCTTATTTTGTTACATGAATTCTATCGGGGAGGCGCACCGTGTGTATGGAGGTTTAGCATGGCTGCGCTATGATGAGCAGTTTCGCCAACGAAAGGCTGGTCGCCAAGGGATTCGTTGGGATCACAAAGATATTAGTTTATGGATGCGTCTCATGACAGCGCCACGTGGGGTTAATCAGCCCTTTCAGGGCTATGTCGGCAGATCATCAGCAAGCGGATTGTCGGCAGCAAACAGAAAAGGTTGCTGCTGGCAGTTCAATGATAGCCAGTGCAGATTCGGAAACACATGCAGGTACAGACATGAATGCACCTTCTGTAGTGGAAACCATAGCCTATCCAAATGCTTTACACGAAATAAAACCCCAACAGCAGAGATTAACCAAAAAGGGGGAAACCCCAATTAGACTCGGGGAGATGGTGGGCTATCTAAGCAGGTACCCAGATAGAAAAGCAGCACAATTGCTGGGGGAGGGTTTCTCAGAAGGTTTTAAGATCCCATCTACTTCAGGCCCATTAACCTGTTCTCGTAACCTTGCTTCAGCTTATACATATTCTCACATTGTCTCCACAAAACTAAACAAAGAAATTGACCTGGGCCGCATGGCAGGCCCATTCCCCAAAATGCCAATAGAAAACTTAAGAGTCAAGTTTAGGCTGATCCATCATCTGTCCTTCCCTCATGGAAGCTCAGTTAATGATGGAATGGATCAGGAACTTTGCACAGTCTCGTATACTTCATTTGATACAGCGATTGCATGGGTTCAGAAGTACGGCAGAGGAGCTTTAATGGCAAAAACAGACATTGAAGCTGCCTTTAGACTCTTACCAGTCCATCCAGAAAGCTTCCATCTCTTGGGTTGTCAGTGGCAGGTTTTATGTAGACTTGTGTTTACCGATGGGCTGCTCCATCTCATGCTCCTTGTTTGAATCATTTAGCACATTTTTGGAGTGGGTAGTAAAGAAGGAAGCCGGCGTGCGTTCTGTCCTGCATTATCTAGATGATTTCCTATGTATTGGTCCACCAAAGTCATTTGTTTGTGCTTCATTATTGGCAGCGATTCAGTCGGTTTTTAAGTGTTTTGGAGTACCGTTAGCATCAGATAAAACAGAAGGCCCGTCTACACTTATCAAGTTTTTAGGAATTTTGATTGACAGTGAAGCAATGGAGTGCAGATTACCGGATGACAAGGTCAGTGATCTGCTGGAGGCAGTCAGAGAAGCTAGATCCCACCGTAAGATCAGATTAAAGGATCTACAATCGCTGTTAGGAAAAATGAACTTTGCGTGTCGCATTATTCCAATGGGTAGAGTTTTTTGTAGGCGCCTAGCTGCAGCTACCTCAGGCATAACCTTTCCACATCACTTTGTGCGGCTGGCTAGAACATTAAAGGACGATCTGGCGGTATGGGAACAGTTCTTAATGGAGTTTAATGGGAGGTCATTGTGGATCAGACCACCGGTTTCAAATTTTGATCTAGACATCCACACTGAATGCAGCGGGGTCAACTGGTTTTGGTGCATATTGTTCTGGACAGTGGTGTGCAGATAGGTGGCCAGAGAGTTGGAGAAACAATGGGTTAACACGAAACTTAGTACTCCTTGAATTGTTCCCCATAGTGGTTGCTTGTGAAATTTGGTGCAATATTTTCCAAAACCGAAAAGTGAGATTTCATTGTGATAACTTGGGAGTTGTAGAAGTCATCAACAAACAATCAGCTTCTTCCCTGCCTGTTGTTACGTTGCTGCGTCATCTAGTGCTGCGCTGTTTAAAGTCAAATTGTCAGATTACAGCTGTGCATGTCCCCGGTGTGTGCAATTCTGTGGCTGATGCTCTGTCTCGTTTTCAGTGGGACAGATTCCGTTCGTTAGCCCCGATGGCAGAGGTACAAGGCAAGAAGTGTCCGGATTTTCTATGGTCACTGCCAGTGACACCGCATACGCTCTGATAGAACGGTCTGTGGGTGTAAGCACAGGGCAGAGGTACCAGTCAGCATGGAGGGAATGGGAAGACTTGTGTGCTCTAGTGGGACATGATGCCAGGTTACATGACAATGTTTCCTTGTTGTTATTTTACATTAGCAGGGCCTTTGTGGATGGTACTTCATTGTCCACTATTGATAGTAAAATGTCTGGATTAGCTTTTTGGTTTAAGTTGCTCGACTTCACTGATTACACAAAGCATTTTTTAGTTAAGCAGGCCCAAAAGGGTTACAGGAAAAGTTGTAAGAAGACCAGAGATAAACGGCGTCCGATTTCTTTCCAGTTATTGCAGCAGATGCTGAGTGTACTAGGCCGAGTCTGGAGCAGTCCGTTTGAAGTGTTTCTCTTTAGTTGTGCATTCACACTGGCCTTTTTTTTGGCGCTTTTGAGAATCAGCGAGTTGGTGTCGAGTAGCTCCACCAGAAGTGGGGGTCTACAAGACGAGGACGTGCATCAGTACACAGACAGATTAGAATGTTTTCTGGCAAAGTCAAAAACTGATCAACAGGGTAGAGGAAAATGGATCACATTGTTTCCTTTAAGCAATTCATGAGGATTGTAAGTCATTGTCACAATTTCAATTCACAGCAGTTCTTAAAAAATGCCTGACAATATTGGGAGAGTCTCCAAATGCATTCACTTCACACTCATTTAGGATAGGAGCAGCCACAGAAGCTGCTAGATGGGGCTTAGAGCCTGACATAGTTAAAAAAAAAAAAAAAAAAAAAAAAAAAAATCGGGAGATGGGAATCGAGCAGATTTAAGAGTTACATTCGATTACATTTATTATAAATGGCGTACATGTATATATATGTGTACATTGTGGTAATCTTATAGTAGTTGTGTCTTTATTTAGACAATTGTGTGATAATTGTGTTTTTGTTTTTTGTTTTAGCTGAACAGCAATGCCTGGTTTGGATCATGGGACATTCAATTGTTTTTTGGGGGGCCTTACGTGCAGCAGTCAGGCCTAATGGCAAACAGTTGGGGTTGCCCAGTTCCTTGGCACGGGTGACATGGATAGGAAAGAGGGGAATGCAGTGGCATCAGCTGTTGAGAGAAATCCAGTATCATGTGGAGTTCTACCGCCCCCCGGACGTCTTACTTATCCATTTAGGTGGTAATGATTTAGCAATAAGAACATCAAGACATTTAGTTAGGAACATAAAGCTTGATATGTTGAATTTATGGAGGTCTTACCCAGAAACAGTGGTGGTCTGGTCGGATATAGTAGCTAGACAAATGTGGAGAACAGCGCGATCAGTGGCTCGCATCAATAATACAAGGATAAAAGTTAATAAAAAAAAAATAACAAAATTTGTGTTGGAAAACGGAGGGGTGGCCATACGTCACCAGATGCTGGAAAATACAAAGGAACATTTTTGGAGAGATGATAAGGTACATCTTAATGACATTGGCATTGATATATGGATGTTGAGAATACAAGAAGGAGTAGAACGAGCCATTAAGTTGTGGAGGAACTCACTCTTGTAAGGTGTCACAAGAGCGAGTCTTGGCGGGATGTGGTTGTTTAAACCCCCTCTTTGTTGGTTGGAGAATTATGTTTTTAATGGGGTCCCTGGGCCAGAGCTCAGCGGACAGTGGAATATGGGTCCCTGGGGAGGAGCTCAGTGGACAGTGGAATAGATGGGTCCCTGGGGAGGAGCTCAGCGGACACAAGGAAAATGATCAAGGGGTATACCCAGATTCCCCCTTGAGCTAGGTGTACACGGCGGAGGGGGATATGGGGCTGGGATTTATAACAACCACATCTCTGGGCCGATAATCTTGTTTTTTCTTGTTGATGTTTTTTCTTATTAAAAATAAAGGGCTGCTGTGGCCAAAATTTTAATCCATGTCACGCAGTGTGTGGTGTCTTATTTATTAGGTTTCCAGGAGCGCAATTCACTAGTCCATCAGTCATGCACAAATGGTATTTACTATGTTTTTGTTGAAAACTGTTTTTTGCCACTTACATAGTGTATTACATAGTGTTATATATACAGTATATATTGTGTGTTACATAGTGTATTACATAGTGTTATATATACAGTATATATTGTGTGTTACATAGTGTATTACATAGTGTTATATATACAGTATATATTGTGTGTTACATAGTGTATTACATAGTGTTATATATACAGTATATATTGTGTGTTACATAGTGTATTACATAGTGTTATATATACAGTATATATTGTGTGTTACATAGTGTATTACATAGTGTTATATATACAGTATATATTGTATGTTACATAGTGTATTACATAGTGTTATATATACAGTATATATTGTGTGTTACATAGTGTATTACATAGTGTTATATATACAGTATATATTGTGTATTACATAGTGTTATATATACAGTATATATTGTGTGTTACATAGTGTATTACATAGTGTTATATATACACTATGTAACACACAATATATACTGTATATATAACACTATGTAATACACTATGTAACACACAATATATACTGTATATATAACACTATGTAACACACAATATATACTGTATATATAACACTATGTAATACACTATGTAACACACAATATATACTGTATATATAACACTATGTAATACACTATGTAACACACAATATATACTGTATATATAACACTATGTAATACACTATGTAACACACAATATATACTGTATATATAACACTATGTAATACACTATGTAACACACAATATATACTGTATATATAACACTATGTAATACACTATGTAACACACAATATATACTGTATATATAACACTATGTAATACACTATGTAACACACAATATATACTGTATATATAACACTATCTAATACACTATGTAACACACAATATATACTGTATATATAACACTATGTAATACACTATGTAACACACAATATATACTGTATATATAACACTATGTAATACACTATGTAACACACAATATATACTGTATATATAACACTATGTAACACACTATGTAACACACAATATATACTGTATATATAACACTATGTAATACACTATGTAACATACAATATATACTGTATATATAACACTATGTAATACACTATGTAACACACAATATATACTGTATATATAACACTATGTAATACACTATGTAACACAATATATACTGTATATATAACACTATGTAATACACTATGTAACACAATATATACTGTATATATAACACTATGTAATACACTATGTAACACACAATATATACTGTATATATAACACTATGTAATACACTATGTAACACACAATATATACTGTATATATAACACTATGTAATACACTATGTAACACAATATATACTGTATATATAACACTATGTAATACACTATGTAACACACAATATATACTGTATATATAACACTATGTAATACACTATGTAACACACAATATATACTGTATATATAACACTATGTAATACACTATGTAACACAATATATACTGTATATATAACACTATGTAACACAATATATACTGTATATATAACACTATGTAATACACTATGTAACATACAATATATACTGTATATATAACACTATGTAATACACTATGTAACATACAATATATACTGTATATATAACACTATGTAATACACTATGTAACACACAATATATACTGTATATATAACACTATGTAATACACTATGTAACATACAATATATACTGTATATATAACACTATGTAATACACTATGTAACACACAATATATACTGTATATATAACACTATGTAATACACTATGTAACACACAATATATACTGTATATATAACACTATGTAATACACTATGTAACACAATATATACTGTATATATAACACTATGTAATACACTATGTAACACACAATATATACTGTATATATAACACTATGTAATACACTATGTAACACAATATATACTGTATATATAACACTATGTAATACACTATGTAACATACAATATATACTGTATATATAACACTATGTAATACACTATGTAACACACAATATATACTGTATATATAACACTATGTAATACACTATGTAACACACAATATATACTGTATATATAACACTATGTAATACACTATGTAACACACAATAAATACTGTATATATAACACTATGTAATACACTATGTAACACACAATATATACTGTATATATAACACTATGTAATACACTATGTAACACAATATATACTGTATATATAACACTATGTAATACACTATGTAACACACAATATATACTGTATATATAACACTATGTAATACACTATGTAACACACAATATATACTGTATATATAACACTATGTAATACACTATGTAACACACAATATATACTGTATATATAACACTATGTAATACACTATGTAACACAATATATACTGTATATATAACACTATGTAATACACTATGTAACATACAATATATACTGTATATATAACACTATGTAATACACTATGTAACACAATATATACTGTATATATAACACTATGTAATACACTATGTAACACACAATATATACTGTATATATAACACTATGTAATACACTATGTAACACACAATATATACTGTATATATAACACTATGTAATACACTATGTAACACACAATATATACTGTATATATAACACTATGTAATACACTATGTAACACACAATATATACTGTATATATAACACTATGTAATACACTATGTAACACACAATATATACTGTATATATAACACTATGTAATACACTATGTAACACAATATATACTGTATATATAACACTATGTAATACACTATGTAACACACAATATATACTGTATATATAACACTATGTAATACACTATGTAACACAATATATACTGTATATATAACACTATGTAATACACTATGTAACACACAATATATACTGTATATATAACACTATGTAATACACTATGTAACACACAATATATACTGTATATATAACACTATGTAATACACTATGTAACACACAATATATACTGTATATATAACACTATGTAATACACTATGTAACACACAATATATACTGTATATATAACACTATGTAATACACTATGTAACACACAATATATACTGTATATATAACACTATGTAATACACTATGTAACACACAATATATACTGTATATATAACACTATGTAATACACTATGTAACACACAATATATACTGTATATATAACACTATGTAACACACTATGTAACACACAATATATACTGTATATATAACACTATGTAATACACTATGTAACATACAATATATACTGTATATATAACACTATGTAATACACTATGTAACACACAATATATACTGTATATATAACACTATGTAATACACTATGTAACACAATATATACTGTATATATAACACTATGTAATACACTATGTAACACAATATATACTGTATATATAACACTATGTAATACACTATGTAACACAATATATACTGTATATATAACACTATGTAATACACTATGTAACACACAATATATACTGTATATATAACACTATGTAATACACTATGTAACACACAATATATACTGTATATATAACACTATGTAATACACTATGTAACACACAATATATACTGTATATATAACACTATGTAATACACTATGTAACACACAATATATACTGTATATATAACACTATGTAATACACTATGTAACACAATATATACTGTATATATAACACTATGTAATACACTATGTAACACACAATATATACTGTATATATAACACTATGTAATACACTATGTAACACAATATATACTGTATATATAACACTATGTAATACACTATGTAACACACAATATATACTGTATATATAACACTATGTAATACACTATGTAACACACAATATATACTGTATATATAACACTATGTAATACACTATGTAACACACAATATATACTGTATATATAACACTATGTAATACACTATGTAACACACAATATATACTGTATATATAACACTATGTAATACACTATGTAACACACAATATATACTGTATATATAACACTATGTAATACACTATGTAACACACAATATATACTGTATATATAACACTATGTAATACACTATGTAACACACAATATATACTGTATATATAACACTATGTAATACACTATGTAACACACAATATATACTGTATATATAACACTATGTAATACACTATGTAACACACAATATATACTGTATATATAACACTATGTAATACACTATGTAACACAATATATACTGTATATATAACACTATGTAATACACTATGTAACACACAATATATACTGTATATATAACACTATGTAATACACTATGTAACACACAATATATACTGTATATATAACACTATGTAATACACTATGTAACACACAATATATACTGTATATATAACACTATGTAATACACTATGTAACACAATATATACTGTATATATAACACTATGTAATACACTATGTAACACACAATATATACTGTATATATAACACTATGTAATACACTATGTAACACACAATATATACTGTATATATAACACTATGTAATACACTATGTAACACACAATATATACTGTATATATAACACTATGTAATACACTATGTAACATACAATATATACTGTATATATAACACTATGTAATACACTATGTAACACAATATATACTGTATATATAACACTATGTAATACACTATGTAACACACAATATATACTGTATATATAACACTATGTAATACACTATGTAACACACAATATATACTGTATATATAACACTATGTAATACACTATGTAACACAATATATACTGTATATATAACACTATGTAATACACTATGTAACATACAATATATACTGTATATATAACACTATGTAATACACTATGTAACACACAATATATACTGTATATATAACACTATGTAATACACTATGTAACACACAATATATACTGTATATATAACACTATGTAATACACTATGTAACACACAATATATACTGTATATATAACACTATGTAATACACTATGTAACATACAATATATACTGTATATATAACACTATGTAATACACTATGTAACACAATATATACTGTATATATAACACTATGTAATACACTATGTAACACACAATATATACTGTATATATAACACTATGTAATACACTATGTAACACAATATATACTGTATATATAACACTATGTAATACACTATGTAACACACAATATATACTGTATATATAACACTATGTAATACACTATGTAACACACAATATATACTGTATATATAACACTATGTAATACACTATGTAACACAATATATACTGTATATATAACACTATGTAATACACTATGTAACACAATATATACTGTATATATAACACTATGTAATACACTATGTAACACACAATATATACTGTATATATAACACTATGTAATACACTATGTAACACACAATATATACTGTATATATAACACTATCTAATACACTATGTAACACACAATATATACTGTATATATAACACTATGTAATACACTATGTAACACACAATATATACTGTATATATAACACTATGTAATACACTATGTAACACAATATATACTGTATATATAACACTATGTAATACACTATGTAACACAATATATACTGTATATATAACACTATGTAATACACTATGTAACACACAATATATACTGTATATATAACACTATGTAATACACTATGTAACACAATATATACTGTATATATAACACTATGTAATACACTATGTAACACACAATATATACTGTATATATAACACTATGTAATACACTATGTAATACACAATATATACTGTATATATAACACTATGTAATACACTATGTAATACACAATATATACTGTATATATAACACTATGTAATACACTATGTAACACACAATATATACTGTATATATAACACTATGTAATACACTATGTAACACACAATATATACTGTATATATAACACTATGTAATACACTATGTAACACACAATATATACTGTATATATAACACTATGTAATACACTATGTAACACACAATATATACTGTATATATAACACTATGTAATACACTATGTAACACACAATATATACTGTATATATAACACTATGTAATACACTATGTAACACACAATATATACTGTATATATAACACTATGTAATACACTATGTAACACACAATATATACTGTATATATAACACTATGTAATACACTATGTAACACACAATATATACTGTATATATAACACTATGTAATACACTATGTAACACAATATATACTGTATATATAACACTATGTAATACACTATGTAACACACAATATATACTGTATATATAACACTATGTAATACACTATGTAACACACAATATATACTGTATATATAACACTATGTAACACACAATATATACTGTATATATAACACTATGTAACACACAATATATACTTTATATATAACACTATGTAACACACAATATATACTGTATATGTAACACTATGTAATACACTATGTAATACACAATATATACTGTATATATAACACTATGTAATACACTATGTAACACACAATATATACTGTATATGTAACACTATGTAATACACTATGTAACACACAATATATACTGTATATATAACACTATGTAACACACAATATATACTGTATATATAACACTATGTAATACACTATGTAACACACAATATATACTGTATATATAACACTATGTAATACACTATGTAACACACAATATATACTGTATATATAACACTATGTAATACACTATGTAACACACAATATATACTGTATATATAACACTATGTAATACACTATGTAACACACAATATATACTGTATATATAACACTATGTAACACACAATATATACTGTATATATAACACTATGTAATACACTATGTAACACACAATATATACTGTATATATAACACTATGTAATACACTATGTAACACAATATATACTGTATATATAACACTATGTAATACACTATGTAACACACAATATATACTGTATATATAACACTATGTAATACACTATGTAACACACAATATATACTGTATATATAACACTATGTAACACACTATGTAACACACAATATATACTGTATATATAACACTATGTAATACACTATGTAACACACAATATATACTGTATATATAACACTATGTAATACACTATGTAACACACAATATATACTGTATATATAACACTATGTAATACACTATGTAACACACAATATATACTGTATATATAACACTATGTAATACACTATGTAACACACAATATATACTGTATATATAACACTATGTAATACACTATGTAACACACAATAAATACTGTATATATAACACTATGTAATACACTATGTAACACACAATATATACTGTATATATAACACTATGTAATACACTATGTAACACACAATATATACTGTATATATAACACTATGTAATACACTATGTAACACACAATAAATACTGTATATATAACACTATGTAATACACTATGTAACACACAATATATACTGTATATATAACACTATGTAATACACTATGTAAGTGGCAAAAGCAGTTTAACAAAAACATACTAAATAATATTTAGTATAATGCTTATATTTAAGTGAAAAGTGTATTGTACAATGTGAACATCAGACATTTCATCATTTTTATGATACAATAATCAAGATATCTGGATAGAACATAAAATATATTTATTGGATACAACTTTAGAACACAAAAAATAAATTGTAAATATGTAATATACTATGTAATATACAGTAGATTACATATATATAAATATATATTACATAGTGTATTACATATTTACAATTTATTAGTTTTTTGTGTTCTAAAGTTGTATCCAATAAATATATTTTATGTTCTATCCAGATATCTTGATTATTGTAGAGTCGGAGTCGAAGGTTTGGCTTACCGACTCCACAGCCCTGCGCAAATCACCCGAGTGACGTCACCGCTTATCGCGCGGCTCACTTCAGTTGCTGCGTGGCGCTCACAGCGGGCAGTCATGTTCTATTACGCTCGCTGTATCAGATGTAGCAGAGCTGGAAGCGTCGTGGGACCTCGTGTGGATTACGTCAGACCTGGAGGGGGGTATGGAGGGTTAATAAAGTGGTAAAAGAGGGGGCCTTTTTTTTGTCTTTTATTGCAAATAAAAGATTTTTTATGTGTTTGTGTTTATTTACTTTCACTTGTAGATTAATGATGGAAATGTGGGGCCAATATTCATAAAGGAGACAAAATCTGAACCGAAAGTTTATAGGTCGGTAAATGTCTCCTCTACCGAGGGTAAAATCCTTGGTTTCCTAAGAGACGCCATCTTGGAATAGCTCAAGAATAGCACCCACATGACCCAGTATCAGCATGGGATTATGGAGGATCGGTCCCGTCAGACTCATCTGATCCCCTTCTATGAGGAGGGAATTTCCAGACTGGACAAGGGAAATGCAGTGGATGTCGTCTGTATGGATTTTTCATTTGATACAGAGTCACACAAAAGTTTGATACAGAAAATGAGATCAGTGGGAATAAGAGAAAATATGTGTAACTGGGTTAAGATCTGGCTCAGTGATAAGAAACAAAGGGCGGTTATTAATGGAACACACTGGGACTGGGTCACAGGTAACAGAGGGGTAATACAGGGGTCAGTACTGGGCCCTCTTCTTTTTAACATTTATTAATGACCTTGTAGGGGGCACTGAGAGTAGAATTGTAATATCTGCAGATGATACTTAGCTATGGAAGGTAAGTAATACTGAGGAGGATAATTTAATTATTTAGATGGATTTGTGTAAACTGCAAAATGACAATTGAAATTTAATGTGGATAAATGTAAGGTCACGCACTTGGGCAAAGGAAATAAAATGTTAAACTATGCACTCAATTATAAAACACTGAAAAAGCCTTTACTGACCAGTGTCAGGCAGCTGCTGCCAAGGCTAATACAATAAAGGGAGGCATTAACAGAGGCCGAGACGCTGATGAGAAGAACATACCCCTATACAAGTCACTAGTGCGACCAAAATTATATACTGGGTACAAGCGTGGTCTCCAGTATATAAGAAGGACAGAGCTGACCTACAGCGGAGAACTAGAGAAGAGCAACCAAGGTTATTAAGTGAATGGGGGGACGGCACCAAGACAGGTTATTAAGTGAATGGGGGGACGGCACCAAGACAGGTTATTAAGTGAATGGGGGGACGGCACCAAGACAGGTTATTAATGGGGGTTACTCAGTTTGGAAAAACAAAGGTTTAGGTACGATCTTATTACAATGAACAAATATATGAGGGGACAGTACAGAGACCTCTCTAATGATCATTACACCTAGGTGTTGTGAATGTCAGTTATGCTTTTGCTGCTGTGAGGCTCCCTCTTGTGGCCAGGAATGGTATGGACATAGACCAGGTGTGTTGAGCAATGGGCGTTTCCATTGCTAACTCTCTGCCTATTTAATCCCTGGTCTGCTAGCAGGCTATGCCGGATGTCAGTTGTTCTTTGTACACCAGCCTGCTCCATCATGCTCCGGACCACATCTACCCCAGATAAGTCCAGCCTGCTCCATCATGCTCCGGACCACATCTACCCCAGATAAGTGCTTGGCTCTTTATTTGTTGCTTGGTTCTTTTACTCTTATCTGAGTTTGTCACTTACTGTGGTTATTATCAGTTTATTTGCATGCAGGAATCTTCCCTCTCAGTTGCTTAGCTGGGAAACTCCCTGCAGTTATGTTTGGAGTATAGCTCCTATAAGTCCATGTGTTTGTGGCTTGTTGAATTTGTAATGGTTCTTGCTTTCTGTTCATTGGTATGACAAGAGCGCCTGGTATAGGACGGAGTTCAGATCGTACGATCTGAGGGCCTTTTTGTACTATCAGGAATTTGGAATTTTGTAGGGTTTTTCTCTGGCCACCATCAGTCCCTTTCCTGTCCTGTCCTATTTAGTCAGTACGACCTCACCTTTTGCTAATCCTGTCATCTGTCTGTGTATTGTGTTTTCTTATATCACCGCAGTCTTTGAATGTGGGGGGCTTGCTATTCTTTATCTATTTTCTGAGGCAGAGAGTTATTCATCTTTCCTTCCTTTAGGATAGTTAGTTCTCCGGCTGGGTTCACGGTGCACAGGATGTTACTTCACCCCTCGGCTACTTCTAGTGTTGATGGTTAGTAAGGGGATGGCGGCCAGATTAGTTGCCAATGCTCTTGTCACCTTTTACCAATGGTTTATGGTGGTCTTCCATGGTTCCGGATCATAACACCTAGGCCTGCAACAGGGACAAGAGGCATCCACTGCAGTTAGAGGAAAGGAGGTTCAATCATAATGATAGATGCAGATTCTTTACTGTAAGAGCATTAGGATATGGGTTCTTTACTGTAAGAGCATTAGGGTATGGGTTCTTTACTGTAAGAGCATTAGGGTATGGAGTCTTTACTGTAAGAGCATTAGGGTATGGAGTCTTTACTGTAAGAGCATTAGGGTATGGAGTCTTTACTGTAAGAGCATTAGGGTATGGAGTCTTTACTGTAAGAGCATTAGGGTATGGAGTCTTTACTGTAAGAGCATTAGGGTATGGATTCTTTACTGTAAGAGCATTAGGGTATGGATTCTTTACTGTAAGAGCATTAGGGTATGGATTCTTTACTGTAAAAGCATTAGGGTAAGGATTCTTTACTGTAAGAGCATTAGGGTAAGGATTCTTTACTG